>NW_004444199.1:1626558-1649823 GCF_000243295.1 Trichechus manatus latirostris
AAAAGCAAATCCTGTTGTGTTCACAGTTTGTGTTTTCATCTAACTCCTTGTAAGGACATCCACTTAACATTTTCCCAGATTTTATGGGCAGCTGTAGCACACGGTTCTTATTTCTTTCTCTGTGAGGGTTTTTTTTTTTTTTTTAAGAAGTTTAAGTTTTAGAGATCTGAATTCTACTTGTCCAAGTTTTCAGTTTCATATGGGGCTCTTCCAACACTTTGCATAAAGGTTTTTAATTGGGAGATATAAGAAACAGAGAAGACCAAAGTGGTTGTAGTTAAAGAAATTGATATCCTTAGCTGGAGCCTTCTGGGCTCAGAAGGAAGAGCCACACAATATACCTGTAATGATATCCACCATTTACCTTCCATTCCCTACCCATAGCTACTAGAAACAGGCAGAATACGAGGAGAATTCTTGATTTTATTGAGGAAGATGCTCAGTTTGGACCATTATAGGTAGTCCAAAGACCTGCTTTGTTAGCCTTCGTCCCTGCAGTTTTGAATCATTTACACCAAGTGTGGCTCCATACAGTTCAGGTCATTGATTAAGCAAGTGGAAGACAATGGTTATGAAGGATTTTTTATTTATAATAGGGCTACTCCTTTCAATCATGAATGTATGGGTATGAATAGTCTGAGTACATTAAATAGGATTTTTACTGAAAACTTTCATTTCCAATCTTGGTAGCTTTTTCTTCTTACACAAATGTCACATTGCTCATCTGGAATTTAGTTTTGTGATAAAACTATACCAAAGAATCATAGGCTCATGGGAAATCCAATGCAGAATGAGGAGTTGATTGCAAAGAGAGGAGCTAGAGCAGCAATTTCCAATATGAGCTTCAACTCAGAAGAGACTCCAAGGAAGTGAATGCCTTGTGCTTGCTCTCCAAGGCAAAAGATAATAAACCAAGTCTGAATTATGTGTGAGCCAAGTAGAGTACATCTTCCTCTGCCTTGTATAAAAACTCCATCTCAAACATGAATTCTTGTGAAATGAGTAAAAATTATCATACACTGCAGCAAGAAAGTCTAAAATTTCCAATTTAAACACTTATTCGTGATTCTTTCTTGGGACCTTGATATCCTACCCCTCTTTACTTTTCCCTCCAATAACCTCTACGTTTGCAACCAGAATTGTAAAACTCCATCTAGATGTCTTTTAGGGCATCCCCTCAATGCACATTCAGGAGGCAGTGTTTATTTTAAATTCAGCAAAAGCATAGCAAGTACTGGCATTGTAAGAGAAAATAACAGAGCTAAATATAACCTTTGTACTCTCTCATGCAGTTTCAGTGCTTTCTGTAACATAAAAATGGAAATGAAAAACACTGTACTCAGAGTAACCTAATCCAAAAGTACTTTATAAAAGCCTCATTAGCCATCTTCTACCTCTCTTATGTGGATCTGTAATTAAGGGGAATTTAGGCCACACAGAATTCTTACTACTTCTTGCATATATGTCCCTGGTTGGCACAAATAATTTGCACTTGGCAACTAACCTAAAGGTTAGCGGTTCAAACCCACTCAGCAGTACCACAGAAGAAAGGCCTAGCGGTTTCCTTCCATAAAAAATTGTAGCCAAGAAAACCTTGTGGAACAGTTCTACTCTGTAGAACTCTGTTAACAGTTCTACTCATGTAGAACTCTGTGACAGTTGTACTCTGTAACACGAGCTGGAATAGACTCGAAAGCAACTTTTTTTTTTTTTAATAGCGTCTATGTTCAATTACAATGACAGTGCATTCCTTCTTTTGCTTAACATGTTTTAGAGATTCTTCCATGTTGTTGCTTGAATCAATAGTTTATTTTTTACATTGTTCAGTAATAATATATTATATACATATACCACTACATGTTTGTACATTCAAAGAAGGATTTGGGCATTAAGGTTGTTTACAGGTTTTGACTACTATGTATACATTTTTGCACAACTCTTTTTGTGGATTGGAAATGTCTTTATTTCTCTTTAGTGAACACCTAAAAGTGGAATTATTGGAGCATAGGATAGATGTCTAAATAGCTAGTTTTCCAAAGTAGAGCAATCTTATAATTAAACAGATACTTATGAGTTTGATTTCAATGAAGCTCAATTTATCATTTTTTTAATGGTTATAGCTTTCAATGTCTTCTCAAAGAAATCTTTGCCTACTCCATAGTTGTGAAGATATGCTCCTATGGTTCTCCAAGAAGTTTATATTTTTAACTTTCATGGTTAGGTCCATGATCCATCTCAAATTAATTTTGTACATGATGTGAGGTAGGGGTCCTGGTTCAATTTATTTTATATGTTCATCCAATTACTTTAGTTTCATTTGTTGATTTTTCTTTCTGCACTGAATTGAATTGCACCATTGATGAAAATTGTGTTTCTGTAAGTTCTATTTCTAAACTCTCTGTTTGGTTCTATTGATTCAATAGAATTTATTCTATTGAACTCTATTGGTTCAATCTACAAAAATTGAATATTTTTTCTCTTCTGACAACAGTGCTATACTGTCTGTTTATAATACTGTCTTAGTAACTCTTGAAATCAAGTAGAGAAGGTTCTCCAAATAAATTCTTCTTTTGAATTTTATTTTGTTATTGTTATTGAGAATATATGCAGCAAAACATACACCAATGCAACAGTTTCTTCTTATACAATTCAGTAACATTGATTACATTTTTTGAGTTGTGCAACTATTCTCCCCCTCCTTTTCTGAGCAGTTCCTCCTCCATTACCATAAACTCACTACCCTCTAAGGTTCCCAAGTAATTTTTCAAGTTGCAGTTGTCACTTGATCTCATATATATAGTTATTAAAAGAGCATAATGCTCAAGGCAGACTTCTAGGGATATTTTTGGTTTAAGTTTTAAATATTATCTCAGGGCAATAGTTTCAGGGGTTCATACAACACTCTTGACTCCAGAAAGCCTGGAGTCCATGAGAATTTGAAATTCTGTTGTGCATTTTACCCCTTTTGATCAAGATTCTTCTATAAAATCTTTGATCAAAATGTTCAGTAAAGGTAGCTGGGCATTATCCAGTATTTCTGGTGTCATGACAATTAGCCACACATTACATATTCTTCTCCTGTTCCTAACTCTCCTTCTTCCTCTGTTATTCCAGTAAATAGAGACCATCATGCCTTCTTAAGCTTTTAAGACCCCAGGCATTGCAAGCTTTTAAGACCCCAGGCATTATGCAACAAATTAGGAAGTAGAACAGAAGCACTAAACATGTTATTAGGCCAATTAACTGGGATATCCTATGAAACTATGACTTTAAACCTACAAACGAAGAACAAAATCCTGTGAGGTTTTTGGTTGTAAATATGCAGCCTCAGCAGGTACTCTTTTATTTTTTGTTGTTGCTGTTGTTGTAAAAATGTCTGTCACACAACTGTTTATGTTGTCTGCATTTCCATATAAGTTTTGAATCAGTTTCTGAAATAGCAACAAAAATTTTATTGGGTTTTTGATTGGTAATATATAGGAATGTATAGATCAATTTTGGAAATTGGTATCTTAACAGTATTGAGTCTTCCAATCCATCAACATGGTATATTTCCCGATTTATCTAGGTCTCCTTTAATTTGTTTCAGCAGTGTTTTATAGTTGTCAGTGTAGAGCTTGTGCTTGTCATTCAATAGATCTATTCCTAAGTGTTTTGTGAACTTGTAAGCTTCCTTTCTCATTCTTTGAGCTGCTTATTACCTAAAGTCTGAAAACAGTTACATCATTTATTTTCACTAGTTTTATAAAACAAATTTTCACTAGTTTTATAGAACATATCCATCTTGGGAGAAGCACAGTCAGAATACTCCTTAGAAGGGATGGCAAGACTTCATTTTACTTACTTTGGACATGTTATCAGGAGGGACCAGATCCTGGAGAAGGGCATCATGCTTGGTAAAATAGAGGGTCAGCCAAAAAGAGGAAGACCCTCAATGAGAAGGATTGACACAGTGGATGCAACAATGGGATTAAGCCTAGCAACAATTGTGAGGATGGCCCAGGATGGGGCAGTGCTTTGTTGAGTTGTACATAGGGTCACTATGAGTTGGAACTGACTCAACAGCACCTTACAACAACAGCAACAACAGTTATATATTTATTTACTGAAGAAGAATGTCTGACATCAGTGAATTCCTTATGACCAGAAATAAAAATGCTAGTGCAATTTTTTTTTTTTTTAATATGAGAAAACATTTTATGTTATTTTCTACTCAAAGTCTTGCTGTGGACCCCTGTATCAATTACGGTAAAAGATCTTACAAATCCTGTAAGGGTCTACATAGCATACATATTGTCCCTTTCCTAACAAATCCATTACCTCTCCTCCCCTTGTTGCCATCATTCCACATATTAGCCTCATTATTGTCCCTCAAATTTCCAGGAAAATTCAGTGGATGCTTTTCTTAAATATTTTCTCTGACTGTAATAATTTCACTCATGTATCTGTTTGGTCGATTTCATAATCTCCTTCAAGTGCTTGCATAAATCTCAAGCTCTCAATGGGGCCTACCATGATTACCATATTTAATACTGCAACCTCACCCCTGAAAATATCAATTACCCTTATCTTGCTCTATTGCTTTTCTTTTCTGTGGTAACATTTTTATATTTGTAACAAAGTTGTCTTTGGTGATTAGTATTCACTTTGGACACATCATCAGGAAAGACCAATCTCTCCAAAAGTACATGTTGTTGTTAGATGCCATTGATTCAGTTCTGACTCATAGTGACCCTATGTACAACAGAACAAAACACTGCCTGGTCCTGCACCATCCTCACAATTGTTGTTATGTTTGAGCCCATTATTGCAGCCACTGTATGAATCCATCTTGTTGAGTGTTGGTAAAGTAGAGGGTCCATGAAAACAGGGTAAACCTTCAGTGAGATAGATTAACACAATAGCCAAAACAATTGGCTCAAACATAGCAGCAATTATGAAGATTGCACAGGACCAGGCAATATTTTGTTCTATTTTCCATAAGATTGTTATGAGTCAGAGCCGATTCAACAATATCTAACAATAAAAACAACAAAACCCAAACCCATTGCCGTTGGGTTGATTTTGACTCATGGTGACCCGTATATTACAAAGCAGAACTACTCCACATGGTTTTCTTGGCTGTAATTGTTATAGAAGCAGATCACCAGGACATTTTCCCCACAGCACTGCTAAAAACAAATACGGTTGATTCAAATTACTAACCTTTAGGTTAGCAGTCAAGCACAAACAGTTTGTGCCACCTAGGGACCTCAATAACAAGACAACCTACCATACTTATAATTTACTTTTCTATTATGTTTGCCATTTATCTTCTTTCTTATCAATAGCACCCATGTCAGTGTCCATCCCATACCCTGTGAAACTTTTTAATGCTCCTGCTCACACCAAATGCCATTTTTTGCATCTCTGGGCTTGAGGGCTTTCTTCTGGGATTGTGGATGGCTGCTCTGTGTGCAGCAAACAGAAAGAGTGGAAAAATTAACACTCCTGAAGCAGATCGTAACCAATAACTCACTCTCAGTCCTCAGGTGAATAATTTTCAAGCATGTGTTTTGCACTCTTCCCCACAGTTTTCCCCACAGCACTAACCAGCAGTCTCCGACCATGATAACTGGCTTAATAATTCATCTTTGATTGCCTGCCTTACCATCTCTAAATTAATTGCCTAATTCAATCATCTACCATACTTTCAAAATAATTGACCCCTGAATAAATTGCATGCACTCACCAACTAGACTGTAAGTTTCATGAAGGTAGAACTCTTTATTGTTATTATTTTTTCTTAATTGGTGTATCCCAAGTGCCTACAACAGTATCAGGTACAGCGTATATCTGTTGCCATGTAGTCAATTCCGACTCACAACATCCTTATCGGACAGAGTAGAACGGCCCCACAGGGTTTCCCAGGCTGTAATCTTTGCAGAAACAGACGGCCACATCTTTCTCTCACAGAGCAGCTGGTGGGTTTAAACTGCTGACCTTTTGGTTAGCAGACACGCCCTTAACCACTGTGCCACCTGGGCTCCTAATTATGGTGTAAGTATGGAAATATTTTTGGAATTAATTAATGAACTTAGTAAATGCTTTCCAGAAATATTCTAGAGCAATATTACTCACAAACAGTGTATGAGTTTTCATTACTTATGTTTAGAATTATGAATTGCCAGTTTTAGAGGTATAAAAGTTAATCTAGTTGGAATTTGTGTTTGAATTTTTATTTAATAATTCATAATTTCTTATTTTTAAAAGTTTTTTTAAATGGATAATTACATTTGTTTTATTAATTGATTTTTTCCTTGCCACTTTCCTTTTGGGGATGTGAATTATTTTTTTAATAATTAGTTTTTTGCAAGTGTTTTTCCTTTTTTTTAATCTTTCAATTTATTTGATGTCTGTAAGTTTTATATATAATGTAATTAAATCAATCGATATATTTTATTTGTGACTCTTCTTATCTCTATTCTGAAAATATTAACCTGTTTTCTTCTAGTGTTTAGTAACTTCTTATTGATGTTGAACTGTTTTCTCCAGAGTGAACTTTTATTTGCGATGAGTCTGTAATTTTTTCTCTCAGTACAGATAACCAATTTCCACAACATTTTTTGTTTAAAGGAGCCCTGGTGGCGTATGGTTAAGAGCTTGTGTGTAAACCAAAAAGTCGGCAGTTCAAATCTACCAGCTCTTCCTTGGAAACCCTATGAAGCAGTTCTACTCTGTCCTATGAGGTGGCTGTGAGTCGGAATTGACTGGATGGCAATGGATTTGGTTTTTGGTTTCTTTAATACACTGAAATAGATTTTGAAGAATGGATAGAGATTAACTACGTAGACAAGATAGACAAGGACTTTTCAGTAAGTGGAATCACGTGTTGGAAGACTAAACAACGAGTAAGAAAATAATAGAATCTAGTATTTTTAAGTACTTTAGTGCATAGTTGGAAACACGAGTTTGGGACTCTATACGTAGTTCTAGACCCCATTTCTACTGTATTACTACAACTTTTAAATGATTCGATATAGTGCCTGTGTGTCAGAGTAATGCTCACCAAGTAGTCCGTGTGCTCTCCTACATCTCTCTTAGAATCCATTGCAGTTAGGTTGGAATCATGTGATTAGTTCTGTACAAAGGACTGACTGTGAGTTGAAATGATGTGGGTCATTTCTGGGCAGACACAATGAAACACATGTGCTTACTCCATCTCTATTTTCTCCTTCTGCATCCCAATCAGAGGCACTGTGTTTCTGATATTATCTAAAAATGGCAAAACCTTCATCAGTCTGAGACTGTATAGGCAGAATCCCCAACAATGGGTATTGGACATGTAATGAGAGTGAATAAACCTTCATTGTGTTCAATTTCTAACATATGTGAGATAAGTTTCTGCAGCATAGCTTATCCTGTCTTGACTAAATCTATACCTAAAACCACACAATTAAAACAGAATTAATTTTCTTCATCTCAAATCTATTCCTTCATCTAATTTTCTAATTTCTAATAATGGCACACTGGTTCCTAGCTTCATAAGAATGGTCTGAGGATTAAATCAGTAAATATACTTGTAGCACTTAAAATTTAGTGACCTCTTAGTAATTGTTTGGAGCCTCTGGGTACTGTAAACAGTTGGAGGTTTGAGTCCACCCAGAGGCACCTAGGAAGAAAGGACTGTGATCCATTTCTGAAAAATCACCTTCTGAAAACCCATGAACACATTTCTACTTTGACATACATGAATCACATGAGTTGGAATCAACTCAATGGCAACTTATTTTTTTTTCCAGTAAGTATTTGATATCATTATTACTATTGTTAGTTACTTACATGAAGAATCTTGGACTTGCTTTGGCTTAAGCCTAATTTTCATTTAATTAGTTACCAACATATTTATTCTATCTCCTAAATTTATCATTAAAACAAACTCATTTCCATTTCCACTCCTGCCACCTTAGTACAAGCTTGACTTAGTCTACTGTAATTGTCTTATAACTGATCTGCCTTCCATTATAAGATTAGTTTTTCTATTGCACAGGCAATCATCTTCCTCTCAGATTTAATATGTTGAATGTGTTCTTACTGCACATTGGTGCTAAATTTTCATCTCAGGTTCTATGTGATCTAATCTCAAATTACACATATATCTTGATCATATACCATTCCATTAAGGACCATTTTCTCTATCCTTACTATATTACTGTCTACAAAACACACCTCATATCTTTTGCCTCTGTGTTTTATAGATGAACTAGCTATAGTCAATATATTAAATATACCAAATTTTATTTAAGTTACAACTTAAATGTCACTCTTCCTAAAAGCTTTTCATGATTTTCCTAGTTAGAATTTATCATTTCTCCTGTTGACCTCTTAAAGTACATGGCATCTTTCTGTATTACTCTACATATTTTATCACATCTACGAGATTCTACGTATTTAAGATAGGGACTCATCTTTGGCTTCTATTAACACGTAAAACATCATCTTCAATTTAGTGGATGACCAATACGTTTCCTGAATATAGATATGGAGGAAAGCCAAGAAATAATAAGTTAGAAACTACATTCTGAGTTCTGCAAATTCTGTGTTTCCTTTGCAGACTTAGTTGTTGTTTATTTATTTATTTGGGGTCTATTTTTCATTCAGCTCATTGAATTGAGTCCAGTGCATTTTATTAGTTATTAAATAAAACATTCGAGTTATGTGCTTTTACTTTTCTACAAGGTGACATTCATGCCATTACTGTCTCAACAGTATATCAATGATAGACTTTAAGCCCCTACATAGAAAGGCCTAGATTAAGAAAATACACTTACAAAGGCAACATAGAACAGCATAAATTAGAAAAAAATGATTAGGAACATTAAATATAAATACTGCTACACTTTGAGAAGAAAAGGGAAGGATGGAATGTCCTCTGAAGCAGCTGCAATTAAAAATGTTAATAAGAATCCATGAAAGAACAAGAACTGTAAATGAGTCTTTTAAGAGGTAGAGAAATATGATAAATTGTAGTACTCTGGATAATCACAATTAGCAAAACGGAGAATAATTAAAGAAACCAGATGAGAGCACATACAGTGATAAATGAGGTTAGACTTGTTAAAGAACTGTGTCATTAGCAGCTTCTTTTTGCTGGTGAGGAACAAGAATAAGAAGAGAAAGAGAATTTCTCTGTGGAAATAAAAGATGGGTTACTTCATGCCTTATTACACTTAATGAAATGGTGGTATAACAGTGAGCCATCCTCAGGGATGAGAATCTACAAACAGGCAAATGTCCCTGAACCCTCAGGGATGCAGCCTCTGTCTGATGACTGCCACTCAAGCAAGTACTTGGAAGATTCAGGTCACTGAGGACTATAACCTTTTTCTACCCATGTTTTTCTTTACTAAGCATGGCTATGAATTACATAGCAGGGGAGGTGTGTGTCTATGCTTATTAAAGACTCTCAGGGTTGATAACATATAGTTTCCAACACATCAAGTTAAACCTGGTGCCCTTCTAGAATATTCCTAAGAAAATAGTTGACCTAAACTATCAACAGTCCCTAAAAATATTCCTGCAATAGTATAAATTATTAGGGTCATTCCTTGATTTTTCAGAAAAGACAGGAGAATTCACTACTGGCCTAGGAAACATGTCTAATCCTAAACACAAGGACTTGTGTTGTGTGCCACATCTAATGACCTCTGAAATAATGGACACTGTCAAGGCCTGTGCCTGGAGCTCTCCAGGACTGAGTTTATCAGTGTTATCTGTGTAGAAATGAGTGTACCGAGTTGTTTTATTCAGTTCTTCCTGTTCAAATTAAGCTAAAGTGATAGACTTAACTGACTAGAAGTCACGGTTATGTGCCTTCATAAACAAAAACCAACAGTTACTGACCTTTAGACACTGCTTTAACCCAACGTCTGCCCTTTTAAAGGCTGCCCACCTGCTATTGTTGCTTTGGTGTGGGAAAGAAATATTAGTTAGAAAATATATACTGGTTCCAAAGACACAAAATCCATAACTTCTGTGCTGTTTGCAGAGATTTAAATTATTATTTCTGATTATTATTGAACTAAATAAATCTCCTCTCAGATTAAGTCAAGCTGCCATTTTATTAAATTCCTGAAGAGACTATCAAAGCCCTGATTAAATATCTAATACCATTTTCATGCCTAGCAAAATACATTTTGTCTTGTGAATATATATAGTTCTCTTCCTTTATCATGTATTGAGAGTATCCTATGGGGCAACATAATTTTAAGCATTAGGTATAGAAAATTAAATAAGACACACAAGGTTCTATCTAAAGATTATAGTTAGTTGGCAAAGGCAGACAATAAACAGATGAATAAAAAATAGTCAGTACTGTCCCTGGGTGGTGCAAACAGTTAATGAGCTGATTGCTAACTGAAAGGTTGGCAGTTCAAGCCCACCTAGAGGTGCCTCGAAATAAATACCTGGCAATTTACTTCTAAAAAATCAGCCATTGAAAACTCTATGGAGCACAGCTGTACTCTGATACACATGGGGTTGCCATGAGCCATAGCCAACTCCACAGCAACTGATTTGGATGTTGAATACAAAACAGGATGATATGCTAGAGATTAGGTGGACAGGAAAGGCCTTCCTGATGAGATCCTTTTAGGCCGATTCCTGAATTTTGAAGAGTCAAAATCCAAATATCAAATATTCTTGGACAATGCCCTAATATATGAATGACATTGATACATTGGAAGGATAGAAAGAAGATAGGTATATCTAGGGTGTGTTGAACAAAAGACCGAGTAGTACAGGTATGGTCAGAAGTTGGCAGGGTGCAGATAATTAGGTCTATTTTATGGACATGTATTCTATTTTAAGTGTAATAAGAAGCTTTTGGATAGTTTTAAGTGGAGGAGTAGTACGATCTGATTTTTTGAAAAGATGCCTCTGGTTGCTCTGTTGAGAATAGATTCAAAAGGGGTAAGAGTGAAAACAGACTATTTGGAAGGCTCTTGAAGTAATCTAGATAAGAGAATGGCTTGGGTGAGAGCAGCAAAGATGGTGAGAGTTTAAGGTGATTAGAATTGCCAGGTAATAGGTCTGGGAGAAAAGTGAGCAGCGTTCTTATTTAAACATGTTAATTATGAGATGCTTATTAGAAACTCAAGTGGATATCTCAAAAAGACAGTTGACTATATGAGTCTTCGTTGAGGGAAGACCTAAGAACTGAAAGTGTACATTTGCAAGTCAAAGGCACATCACTGTGTTTAAAAGCATGAGCTAGATGAGATAGTCAAGGAAGAGAGTATAGATTAGGTCCTGGATCAGTGGGAAGTCTAGGAGAAGTGGAAAAGCCAGAAAACGAGACTGAGAAGGAGTGCCCAGTAAGGAAGGAGGAGAACTAGGAGAGAATTATCATGGATGTCTGGAGAAAAGAACATTACAAGAAAGAAAGGATGACTAACAGTGGTCAATACAAACACAGAGAAGCAATCCTAGGGCCAACGGGGAGGGAAATGGGTAGTGATTGTGCAATGATATGGGGCCCAAGGGGAGTTTATTTTAAGATAGACATTATTAGAGTGTGTTTTCATTCCAGTATCAATGCTCCTATAAAGATAAATTGTTGTAGAAAAAAGGAGGTACTTGTAGAAGTTTGTGTACGTTTTGTATGGTACATCTAATCCTAGGAACTTTTTTTTTCCCTTTGGGTGAATTGATAATGTTGAGCTCGTGCACTACAAAATTAAGAACAAAACTCAGAATTGCCCAGCACAGTATTAATCCTATAACGACTAACCTGAAAAAACAGTAGATGTGATTTGCTATATTTCTACAATAATAGGCACTGTGATTATGGTTGACATAAATAAATTTATCATCCTACAGAGTATTAATTTTATGGGATGAAATTAATAGATAAAATTTTGCTAATTTTATATAATTTAATTAGGAAAAATAATAGAGGCAAGACAGAAGTTCTTGAGTTTTAACACAATTAAGAGAACATCTAATCCTATTTTCTCATATTATAATATAATATTATACAGGAACATGGCCATATAACATAAGGTATGGCCAAAGCCACATATGGTAATTATAGCTGGTCGAGGAATTATGGAAACATATTCTTTATATATTCTGCCTTCTGTGCCTTCCATGCGATAAATATGTAGAGTAAATGGAGTATGTGATTCATATCTGTGAGTCTTCTAAATCTCCATATATTTGTTTGAAAAACACCATTTGTGTTTACCATAAAGAATATGTTTACATTTTGTTACATACACACACAATTTAGGATTTTTATCCTCTTCAAGTATTTCTGAGATGTATTATTATAAATGTTATTAGAATGTTATGAAGTGGTATGTAATTAATGCCCTTTGAAGTAGTATCTTTACTCAAAAATGCTATTTTTTTAGAACTATCATTTACTGAGCACCGCCTTCCTGATATACACTTTATGCTCAAGTTTACAAATTGAGGAAACAGAAATATAAGGGGTTTGGAATTAACTTTCTTAAACTCATTTACATTTTTGTTAGCACACAGTTTCTCCTATTATTAATATTTTGCGTTAGCATGGTATATTTGTTACAATTGATGAACCAATATTGCTACACTATTATTAATTAAAGTCCATATTTTACATTAGGGTTCACTTTTTGTGTTATACTGTTCTATGGGTTTTGACAAACACATAATGTCAGGTATCCACCATTACAATATCAGAGTACTTTGATTGCTCTCAAAGTTTCCTGTGCTTCACCTATTCATCCCTAGCACTCTCCCTCTCAACCACTAGCAACAGTTTACCATTTTACTGTCTCTATAGTTTTGCCTCTTTCAGAATGTCTTATAGTTGGAATCATATTGTATGTAGCTTTTTTAGACTGGCTCATTTCACTTAGCAATATGTATTTAAGTTTTCTCCACTTCTTTTCCTGCTTGATAGCTCATTTTTTTAAATCACCGAATAATACTCTATTGTATGGATGTACCACAGTTTCTTTATCCATTCACCTATTGAAGGATATATTGGTTTCCTCCAATTTATGGTAATTATTAATAAAGTCACTACAAACATTTGTTTGTAGGTTTTCGTGTGGAGGTAAGTTTTCAACTAATTTGGGTAAATACCTAGGAACATAATTGCTGGAAAGAACAGTATTTAGCTTTGTAAGACCCCTCCAGACTACATAAGACACTTCCAGACTATCTTCTAAAGTGTGTGTACCATTTTGTATTTCCACCAGCAATGAATGAGAGTTCTTGTTGCTTCACATCCTCTCCAGCATGATCCTTGATCATGGCATATCTTTCCATTTATTTAGGTGTTTCTTAATTTCTCTCAATAATGATTTGTAGAATTTAGAGTACAGCTCTTGCATATTTTTGTAAGATATCCCTAAATATTTCTTACTTTTTGACACTACTTTAAATGCTATTATACTTAAAAAAATTAATTTCTGATTGTTCACTTCTAGTATATACACAACAAAAACCAAATCCTTTGCTGTCAACTCAGTTCTGACTCAGAGCAATCTTATAGGGCAGAGTAGAGCTGCCTGTCTTAGTCATCTAGTGCTGCTATAACAGAAACAACATAAGCAGATGGCTTTAAGAAAGAGAAATTTATTCTCTCACAGTCTAGTAGGCTACAAAACTAAATTCAGGGTGTTAGCTCCAGGGGAAGGCTTTCTCTCTCTGTTGGCTCTGGAGAAAGGTCCTTGTCATCAATCTTTCCCTGGACTAGGAGCTTCTCAGTGCAGGGATCCTGGGTCCAAAGGAAACACTATGCCCCTGGTGCTTCTTTCTTGGCAGTATGAGATCCCCAAGTCTCTCTGTTTGCTTCTGTCTTTTATATCTCAAAAGAGAATGGCTTAAGACACAATCTAATCTAATAGATCTCATCAACATAACTGCCACTAATCCATCTCATTAACATCATAGTGATAGAATTTACAACACAGATGACAAAATGGTGGACAATCATACAATACTGGGAATCATGGCCTAACCAAATTGATACACATTTTTGGGGGACATAATTCAATCCATAACACTACCCCATATGGTTTCCAAGGAGTGGCTGGTGAATTCAAACTGCTGAGCTTTTGTTTAGCAGCCTGAACTCTTAACCACTGAGCCACCAGGGCTCCAGTGTATACAAATACCATTGGCTTTATATACTGCAGTTATATCCTGAGAAATTGCTAAATTAACTGATTAGTTCAGTAAGTATTTCAATTATTCTACTGCATTTTCCACATAAGAGGTCATGCTGACTGCAAACAAAGATAGCTTTTATTTTCTCTTTTCCAATATGGAAGACTTACTTCTTTTGCATGCCTTATTGTACTTGCTAAAATCTCTGGTCCCAAGTTGAAGAGATGTGTACATTATTTCCTTGCTCTTGATTTTAGAAGATATGCATGCATTCATTTACCATTAAGTCTGATAGCAGTTGGTTTTGTGTAGCTACTGCCTTCAAGTTGATTCTGGCTCATAGTGACCCCATAGGGTTTCCAAGTCTGTAAATCTCTGTAGAAGCAGACTGCCACATCTTTCTGCCACGGAACCACCGGTGGTTTTGAACCATCAACCTTTCAGTTAGCAGTGCATCGCTTTAAAGGTTTTTGCAAATATCAACTCTATTATCAGAATAAAAGGGGAAAAAACATACACTATTTTCAATAGATTCAGAAAATTATTTAACATGAATTGCTGATGGAAAGCTCAAAGCAAACTAGGAAAAGAAGGATATTTCCTCAACCTATAAAAGGTTTTGTATAGAGACCTTTTATCAGGTTGAGGAAATATCTTTCTTTCCTAGTTTGCTTTGAATTTTCCATCAGCAATTCGTGTTAAATACTTTTTCTGCATCTACTGAAAATAGTATATGCTTTTTCCCTCTTTTATTCTGTTAACAGAGTTGATATTTGCATGTGAAACCAACCATAAATTACTGGGATAAACCCTAATTGCTCTTGATGTATTATCTTTATTTCATATTGTTAGATTCGTTTTGCTAAAATTTCATTAAGAATTTTTGTATCTGTGTCTATAAGGGATATTGGACTGTACATTTCTGTTCTTTTAGTGACTTTGTCTGATACTGGTATCAGAATAATGTTGGCCTTATAGAATGAGCTATAAAGTATAACCACCTCTTCAGTTTTTTGGAAGAGGGTGTGCAGAATTTTTATTAGTTATTCTTTAAGTGTGGTAGAATTCACTAGTAAAACTATTTGGACTTGGAGCTTTGTGTGAGAATTAGAATTGATTCTTTCGTTTTGTATTTATTTGGGCCTTTATATTTAAGATAGACTTTTTAATGTAACATACTGTTGGGTTTTGCTTTTTTATATCAATTGTGACAATATTTGCCTTTTTATTGGGTTGCTTAGATAATTTATACAAATTTGATTATTGATATGGTTGGGTTTAAATCTACTGTCTTGCTATTTGTTTTCTGTTTATCCCATGTGTTCTTTGTTCCCCTTTTCTTAGCTTTCTGCCTACTTTAGGACCAGTTGAGTATTTTTAGTATAAACTTTCAATTTTGGAATAATTTTAGATTTAGTGAAAAGTTGCAAAGATAATACAAGAAGTACATGTATATCCTTCATTCACCATTCCCTAGTATTAAAATCTTACCTAACCATCATATATTTTGTCAAAAGTAAGAAATTAACATTGGTACAATACTATTAACTAAACTGTAGCATCTATTAAGATTTCACTTGATTTTCCATCAAAGCATTTTTGTTTTCTCTTTCAGGATTCAATCCTCAATGCCATGTTGCATTTACTTGTCATGTATCTTTAATGTTTTATGATTTTCTACAGTTTCTCAGTCTTGCCTTGTTTTTCTTGTTCTTGAAAGTTTTGGAGAGTGCTGACAGATACTTTGTAGACTCTCCCACAATTTTGATTTATTTGATGCTTTTTCATGATTAGACTGCAATTATGGGTTTTGGGAAGAATGCCACAGAGGTGAAATGTCCTTTTCATTGTCTCATATCAGGGGGTATATAATGTTTTAATATGACTGATCACTGGTAATGTTAATTTTGATCACCTGGTTAAGGTGGTGTCTGCCAGGTTTTTCTGCTATGATGTTACACCTCCCCCACTGACTTTCTAAACTCCAGTCTTTGAAAACAAGTCAATAAACACACCCTTTCCATACTGTATTTCCATTGATTGATTTTTTTCTTCATTATGGATTGTATTTTTCTGCTTCTTTGTATGCCTTGAAATTTTTATTAGATACTAGAAATAGTGACTTTTACGTAGTTGGGTGCTGAATGTTTTGTGTAGCTATAAATAATTTTAAACTTTGTTCTACGATGTGGTTAAGTTATTCGCATACAGTTTCATCCTTTTTGATGTTGACATTATGGTTTGATAGGCAGGACCAGACATCATTTAGTGTAAAATTAATTTTACTCCTCTTCTAAAACTACAACCTTTTTAGTAGTTACTCAATGTCACATGAGTTGTACTCTGGCTGATGGGAACAAGCACTATTATCAGCCCTGTATGAGTCTTAGGGATTGTTACCTCTAGTTTTCTCACATAATAACCTAATCACAGAAATTATTACTCACGTGTTTAGTGAGGTGCCTTTCTGCAGATCTCTGCAGTTCTCTCTCTATGCAGCTCTTTCCTCTTCAATACTCTGCCCTTTACACTGTCCCTCAAACAGCTTGGTCTGCCTGGACTCGTATCTCCATCTTCTAAACTAGGGATACTATTGGAATTTGCTTGGATTCCCCCTTCCTGTATCACAGTCTGGAATGTCTATCTAGGCAGTAACCTACAGCAATTATAGGACTCACTTCGTTTGCTTCCCATCTCTCCTGGATCACTCTTCTTCATTGCCTGATTTCATGTGCTTTGAGAACTACTGTTTCGTGTATTCTGATTGTTTTTATTTTTTTAGTTCTTTAGGTGGGAAAAAAGATTTGATCCCTATTATTCCACCAAGAGAAATGAGACATTCCTAGATTTTTTTTTTTTTTTTTGGTTATTATTTTAAAATATTTTATTATGAAATAATTTAAACTATACAAAAGAAGAGAAAATAGTATGATGAACTTCCATGTATCCATCTCCCCTCTTCAACAGTGATTTACTCATGTCCAACCTTGTTTCATCTGTATTCCATTCTACTTCCACGTTCCCCCAGATTATTATTATTTTTAAACATTTTATTAATGTATAACAAATATACAAAGAAGTTTGCAAATCATAAATGTGCAACTCAATGGATTTTCACAAAGTGAAAACACTTGCATATTCAGCCTCGTAATCAAGAACTAAGATATTACTAGCTCCCCAGAAACCTCTCTCATATCACCAAAGCAATCTCTATCCTGACTTTCAATATCATGTGTTAATTTTGCCTTTGGTTGATCTTATATAATGGAATCATGCAATATGTCCTCTCTTAGGTTTCAGTTCTTTTGTTCACTATTATGTTTATGAATTTATCCATAGTGCATTGCATTATGTAGTAAGTAGTTTGTTCATTTGATTGCTGTTTAATTTTCCATTGTATGAATATGCCACAACTCATTTATCCATTCTGGTGTTGATGGGTATTTAGGTTGTTTTCAGTTTTTGATTCTTACTAAAAATGCTACTCCGAACATTCTAGTACATTTTTTTTGTTGTTGTTGATTGTATACATACATTTATGTTGTGTATATAGCTAAAAATAAAATTATTGCGTGATAGCGTCTATGTATGTTGAGATTTAGTAGACACTGAGAGTTTTCATAAGTAGTTGCACCAAAAATGTTTGAAACAATATTATATACGCATATATCATTTAATATTCTGAATAATTATTTTTAGTTATCTAATTGCCTTGTTACACTATTTGTACCTGTAGCCACTGGGAAAAATACTGATGATTCTGTTGTTATTTAGCTACCGTTTGTACTTGTTTTTCATGAGTGATTTCTGTGAACTTATTAACTCATTGATCAAACTATTGAATTTCTGGAACTGCAAAGTTGAAGACTGGATCCTTAATGAGAAAACTAACTAAAGTTCTTGTACATCCTGATGTTTCAATGGAGTGAATGTGAGTTAGTCTCCCTAGAAATTATTTTAGATTCATTTCATTTAACAGAAACATTTTGTAAAAACAAAACAAAAGAAAATACTATCCAAAAGTATTGTACATAGATGTGTAATAAATGTGATTTTCTTCCCTTATATTACAGTAATCTTTTTACAATTTCCCTTAGCTATTTCATTGCTGTTAAAATCTAGCCTTTTACAAAAAGTGCCTCCATAGCCACAACCTTGGTACTATCCAGACAAAAAGTAGAAATCCATTGCCATGTTAAGCCTTCAAGCTTCAATGACAAATCAATACTGCATCTCTATGAAATAAGTATATCTTACCAGTATTTTCACAAAGGACCTGACCTACCCTATCTTTATGTAACTTTGGGGACCAATCCAAATAGTAATATAGATCTGAGCAAAATCTTTCCATGTCAGGAAATGCTGTTGAAGGCTTTGAAATAAGCTAAAAAAAAAGTAAAAGAAACCTTTTGAAATTTTGAATACCTCACTTTCACTATTGCAGAGAAAGCCATTATTGATTCATGTTTTCAGAATAATGAACAAATTAATTTGACTAGCACACATAAACTCTGCTTATGCTTGATAAGTTGTTCTTTAAAAACTTTATTTTTTAGTGTATTCATATCTCTATAATCGATATTTATTCCAGTTAACTGTCAAAAGGCCAAAGAACTCAGTGAGCACAGAATAGGCAAGTGTAATATTCTGTATGACTTTACTAATTACTACCACTTGTGAATAAATATTTTCACATTGGGTAACGAAAGGCTAAATTGATTACAGGTTATAAACCAATTAAGTAGTCCTGAAGTGATTGAGGAACACAGGATTAAAGTTGAAACAAATATGAGCTTGGTTTACATGTAGATAATGTAACTAAGGATTTCATTTTACTTGGATGCTCCAGTGCTCATGGAAGCAGCAGTAAAGAAATCAAATGATGTAATGCATTGGGCAAATCTGCTGAAAAGACCTCTTTGAAGTGTTAAAAAGGAAAGCTGTCACTTTGAGGACTAAGGTACGCCTGACCCAAGCCATGGTGTTTTCAAGCACCTCATATGCATGTGAAAGCTGAGCACATGAATAAAGAAGACTGAAGAGGAATTGATGCCTTTGAGTTATGGTGCTGGAGAAGAATATTGAATATATCATGGACTGTAGAAGAAAGAACAAATCTGTCTTGGAAGAAGTACAGCCAGAATGCTCCTTAGAAGCAAGGATTGTGAGACTTAGTCTCACATATTTTGGACATGTTAGTAGGAGGGACCAGTCCCTGGAGAAGGACATTATACTTGACAAAGCAGACAGCAAAAAAAAGGAAGACCCTTAATGAGATGGATTGGCTCAGTGGCTGCAACAATGGGCTCAAGCTTAACAACAATTGTGAGGATACTACAGGACCAGGCAATGTTTCATTCTATTGTACATAGGTCACTATGAGTCAGAGTGGACTCAACAGCACCTAACATCAACAACAAATAATGACGATGTAATGTGAAAAGGACTTTAATTGTGCTTTTAAAAAAAGAAAAAGAAGGAAGGCAGATAAGTAAGAATCTGTTCCTAAGGAGGGAAGGTGGCCAGTCAAGAGAGTCAGGGAGAGCTATAGGGAATGATCTCTAAAGAATGAACAGGCATAGACAAAGCACTTTAGACAAAATGTTCAGGCACAGAAGACTTACATGGGTATTGATCAAGTGAAAAGGGCTGAGTCATGCTAGGATTGTTTTTGTTGTTGTTCATTGCCATCGGAGTTGATTCCAACTCATGGCAACCCCATGCGTACACAGTAGAACTGCTACATAGGGTTTTCAATGCTGTGACCTTTTGGAAACAGATTACTAGGCTTGTCTTATGAGACACCTCTGGTTAGACTCTAAAACACCAACCTTTTACCTACTAGTGGAGAGGTTAAACATTGCTGTCACTGAATCATCATCTAAATAGATTCTTTTGTGACTTTTATACAATGCTATGCACTTTGGAATTTATTCTAAGAAAAATCAGTAGCCACCAGTTTTGGAAGAATTAATATAGTTAGTGCTGTTTTGAGAAAGATCACATTCATGGAAGAGAAGAAAATGGAGACAGCATGATTGGGAAATTTTGAATAATGTCTGGCAGTATATGATGGGATTATTTCCATAACAATGGGATGGAGAGAAACTAACTGCAGGAGATCTTTAGAGGTAGAAAAGAAAGTGTTTGGTAAGGAATTAAATATCTGGGCAGAGAGAAAGTTGGTAGAATTACTTCAAAGTCTCTGGCTTGAACAAATGGGCAAATATTGATGCTCTTCACTGAGAAGAGAAGTTATCAATAAGAACAATAAAAATAAAAATGGCTCTTTTTTATCAGGTACTCAACCTGTACTGTGCTAAGCACTTTACATTATTAACATATTAAATCTTCACAACTATTTTATAAAGTTATTACTATTATTTTTTCCACTTTACAGATGCAGCAGCTGAGGCCCACAGAAGTTAAAAATTTGCGCAAGGTGATAATACGCTAGTTGGTGGTAGAGCCAGAATGGGTATAGTCTATCCATAGAACCCAAGCTCTTAACAATCACACTGTAGTACCTCACAGAGGAAGTTTAAGAGATAATATGGAGAATTTATCCATAGAGACGTAGAACTGGCAATGTCTGTGAGTCTTTCAGTTGAGAATTTTAGATAGTTTAAATGTAGCTTTGTGCTTTGTGTTAGAAGAGTCTCTAGAATAGATATCATAGTTGAAAAGGAAGAAATGGATGAGATTTCACAATAAGAATATACAATGGAAAAGAAGGATTGAGATGTTATATTACAAATATTTATGGACAGGACAAAGAAAAGTAATTCAGTGGAACTGACAAATGACATCAAACCAGGAATCAAGAAATTTAAATGTTAGTAAGTGCAGAAATTGGTGTCATGGACAGTTCAGGAAGGAGGAGATGATAAATGTCACATATAGCATGGACTTTAAGTAATATGAGACAAGGAAGAAATCAGTAGTGACTTCTGACAGATCAGTTTTAAAACATGGGAATAATACCCAGAGTGGAGAGATCTGGAAATCCATCGGTTGAGGGGAAGAGGTGGTTGAGAAAGTGGAGGTAACAAATATCTTTCAAAACTTTTGAGGAGGTGGAAGTCCATAAGGCAGGAATTTTCAGGATAAACGCAATTTGAAAACGTTTTTAAGTTGTAATGTAAAAATTCCAGAAAACTATCACTCTCTCAATGGCATAAGCTTCTCCAGAATTTTGATTTTAGTCTATAGTATCAATTGCATATAAAATCTACAGCTATCAGTGAAGGTTCTTCCAGCTGTTTAATTTAATAGCTCCTTCTGCAGTATTATTCTTTCACCCTATATGAGACACAACTGGCTATTGTCTTTAAATACTTCCAATGTCTGGGAACATCACTGATCTCTACTAATTTAAATCAACTTCTAAAGCTAACAGAACCCTAACTGGAAATAATTTAAACTTAGTGGTCCATTATAAGGTTTTAATTTAAAAACAGAGACAACAAAGCATTAAAACAACAATAGAAAAGCAAGTAAAAGAAATTTAGGGTTAATGGATTAAAACAAGTTCTTTAAAGAACAAAGGCTTATTACTTTGTATAAAGATTACCAGAAATAATTAGTACTTTGGCAACCCAACTAGTAAAACTTCTCTGCCTTAAATCATTAAATTTTACCTTCCTGCCTTAGATGTGATTAGACTGGACAAGTATGATGACATGAGCATGAAAACTCCAGGGGTTTTGTAGGAAGTAATAACTATATAAAAGATATCATTTCAAGTTGACTTTGGCTTATATTTTGGTGTGAGGGAATGGGCAAGAAAGGACTTGATACCCTCAATTACTAATCTTATTTCTTCATTGTCAGTTTATTCCTTTATGTATTTTTTCATAATAATCAGTTGGCTACAGAATTAAACATAGAAAAAAAAGTTTTTGTGTTCAATAAAATCCTTTAATAATGGCAGAGACAAACAAGTAAAAAAACAAATAAACAAAAAGATTTAACATACACTATGACAGGTGGTATAATGGAGGAAAGAATAGCAATAATCTAGAAGTAGCTCTAGAATACGTAAATTCTGTCCCCAAGAGATTCAATTGTGTTGTCAATGGACAAATCAGAAAGGAAAAAGAAAAAAAAAGTAACTTACATAGTTAATGAAATTAGATTAGAATCCAAAGGGAGTTGGAGAGATATGAGAGTGATGCTGGCAAGTTTTATTTGCAAGCAAGAGGATCTAATGACACATGTGTGGTTTCACTAGTTTTGAGCTATCCCTGAACATCACATCCTGCAGGAACAGTAGGGAGAGAAATAAGCAGTGATTCCTGGGAAATGAGGAAAACAATAAAGAGATTTTTGCAAGAATAGAGTTGAGAAGTGGTAAGTGCCTAAAGGCACTAGCAATGGAAATTTAGAGGAAAAAGAGGAAGACTTGAAAATTAAAATAATGTACTTTCAGTATTTCTCAAGTTGAAAGAACTGAAGAAAAAAATCAAGCCTTAAGTTGCAATATTGAAGGATTCTACGAGGAAAATATTAAATGATGCAGGAAGCATTAAAAGAAGATGGAAGAAATACACAGTCACTATACCAAAAAGAATTTGTCAACATTCAGCCATTTCAGGAAGTAGCATATGATCAGGAACCAACGGTACTGAAGGAAGAGGCCCAAGCTGCACTGAAAGCATTGGTGAAAAACAAGACCTCAGAAATTGACGGAATACCAATTGAGATATTTCAACAAACAGATGCAGCAGTGAAAGTTCTCACTCATCTATGGAAGACAGCTACTTGGACAACCGACTGGAAGAGATCCATATTTATGTCTGTTGTAAAAAAAGGTGATCCAACAGAATGTGGAAATTATCTAACAATATCATCAATATCACATGCAAGTAAAATTTTGCTGAAGATCATTCAAAAGTGGCTGCAGCAGTACATCGACAGAGAACTACCAGAAATACAAGCCGGATTCAGGAGAGAACGTGGAAACAGGGATATCACTACTGATGTCAGATGGATCACGGTTGAAAGCAGAGAATACCAGAAAGATGTCTAGCTATGTTTTATTTACCACGCAAAGGCATTTGACTGTGTGGATCATAACAAGTTATGGATAATATTGTGCAGAATGGGAATTCCAGAACACTT
>NW_004444199.1:1651705-1652635 GCF_000243295.1 Trichechus manatus latirostris
TTTCATCAATTTTAGTCTGTAGAAGTTTGTAAATACCTTGAATTTCTTCATATTTGGCCTTAGTGGTTAGTGCATAAATTTGAATAACAGTTGTATTAACTGATCTTCCTTGTAGGTGTGAGGATATTATTCTATTACTGACAGCTCTGTACTTCAGGGTAGATCTTGAAACTTTTTGATGATGAATGGAAAGCCATTCCCCTTCAAGCTGTCATTCCCTGCATAGTTGACCATATTATTGTCTGATTTAAAATGGCCAATACCAGTCCATTTCAGGTCTCTAATGCCTAGGATATCAATGTTTATGCATTCCATTTCATTTTTGATGATTTCTAATTTTCCTAGATTCATACTTCGCACATTCCATGTTCCAATTTTTAATGGATGTTTGCAGCTATTTCTTCTATTTTGAGTCATGCCATATCAGCAAAAGAAGGTCCCGAAAGCTTGACTCCATCCACATCATTAAGGTTGACTACTCTGAGAAAGTAGCTCTTCCCAATAGTATTTGAGTGCCTTCCAACCTGAGGGGCTCATATCAGCACTATATCAGACAGCGTTCCACTGATATTCATAAGGTTTTCACTGGCTAATTGTTTTCAGAAGTAGACCACTGGGTCCTTCTTTCTAGTCTGTCTTAGTCTGGAAGCTCAGCTGAAAGCTGTCCGCCATGGATGACCCTGCTGGTATTTGAATACTGGTGGCATAGCTTCCAGCATCACAGCTACACCAAGGCTCCCACAGTATGACAAACTGACAGACACATGGGGGTTTCCTGTGTGAAGCTGATTAAAGAGAAAAAAAAAATACTCATTGACATAAATGATTAGCCATTTCTGGAAAAATATTTAGGGAATAAACAATATTTAATTACAAGAAACAATACAGATAAATCTCACAAACAATGTTAAGCAAAAGAAGCTGAATGCA
>NW_004444199.1:1653775-1655886 GCF_000243295.1 Trichechus manatus latirostris
TGTATGGATTTATAAAACTGGTATTGAAAAGCATTTACCACATGGGCAGGTAATGAGGATTAACTAGTAAAGAACAGAAATACATAAGTTTAAAAAATGCCACATGATTTCTAAAGAATGATTTAAAATATTTGTTGACTATTGGAGTTTCTTTATATTTGCTTAACATTAGGCAGTTATACTACTGACATATGAGAGAGTGAGTTTGTTTGCCTTTGTATTTTCTCGTTTGTTTTTGTTATTTTTTTGTTGTTGCTGTCAGTAACATGACAGATAAAACAAATAAAAAGGTCCAGATTCAAAGTAAGAACAATGAATTCTTCTTTCCCTTGTAGAGTTTAGATAGAACAGACTTGCATGACAATGGTTTAAAAGGGATTAGAAAGATTCCTCTCCCCTCCCTGATCTGTTGCTAAACCTCAAACTGACCACTGCAGCAACGATGATGCTAGATGGATCATTAACATGATTTGGAATGGTAAACACTTTCCTTTTATGTTCAGGTAAACTGGAATTCTTTGAAATGTGATACTTAGCCTTGTCTTTTCTTGGGGAGGTGCAGTAATCTGTAGACAGACTTGAGGCCAAATGGCAACTCATGCATGGACTCATTTTGCCAATCATCTCTTAATTTGGTGGTTTTAGCTAGTTATTTATCATGCAACTCTCTGCCACTTTTAACTGTCTAATTTCACATGTTAATTGTAGTAACGTTCATAGGTGCCACCTTCTGAAAAAAAAAAATAAGAATGACATTACATAAGGAATCAGTAAATAAAGCAAAAGGAATTTTTGAAACTTTTCTTGGCCTCACATGTTTTATGTTCCCCTTTAGCTTCTGGCTATTAAAATGTTACACAAAACAGCAAGCTAAATAAGACAGATTTCCAAGGAGCTGAGCTATAAATTTGTTGACATATTATTTGATGAAGGTAAATAGTGTCATTTTCTACTTTATTAACTTCCTGTGATATGCACTCTGATCTTAAAAAATTTATTATATTTGGAAGAGAGAGAAGATAGCCTGTTCAAAGTCCCCTCTACCCATAATTTATTGGGCCTTCTATTACTGCTGTGCATTTCAAACACTGATTTGTCAATGCTATCTAGTACTTGGCTAATGGGATGTATTTTAGTTTTTCTGTATCTAAAAAGGTGACAAAATAAGGCTAAGAAATTTCTTCTCAAAGAGCAATGGGATTTATGAATCATCAAACAGGTAAATCAGTTTTTCTTTTTTATGATAACAATATCTACTTAAAAGATTGTCATTATCCTAGTTCTGCCACTTAACTTCTCATTGTAACTTCAGCCATTTCCACACAATGTGTGAATTTGACCTTGACATTGCTAATCCTGACTGTGCTTTGCCATGACTTTATCTTCATTTCCTCCTAAGCAGCCTGAATAAGTAGACTGTGATTAACCAGGCAACAGAACAATTTTCAGCCTAGATTTTCTTGAGCCTAAGCAGTTGATTTACCTCTTAAGTCCTTGGGACTTATTTAACAGGCTCCCATTAATATTAGTGGATATGTGTAGTTATTTTCCTTAATAAGAACACTGAGTGTATATTTTTTAAAAAGGAGAGATAATTTCTCTAGCTCAGCACTTCTCACCATTTATTTTTTTCTGCCGAGATACACTTGACAAATGATGCTTCAGTCATAAACATACCACCATGAATTTATACTGGAAGACATTCGATCCCCCAGAGGAGCTCATTCTTCCCCATTCATTCATAAATGCACAGCTAAAACGACAATTAACATAATGCTACTATAGGGATAACTACAAACACTGTTTTTTTTTCTTTCAAATTAAATTAATTGTGAAAAATCAATGATTTAAATATTATCAGTAACAAATTAGGTAACATTAGCAACTTGACCCCATGATTGACAACTGCAGCAATAGATGATATCTAAGTTGTAGGTATGAAATTGACACTGAAAATAGGGATATGTAAAATGGATATATTTGCATATATTTTTATACAACATGCTGTTATGAAATTGGTTATGGTTCAAGTAAAGAAGAAAGGGAAAAGAAAAATTCAGTTCCTAACTTCTTGTTGACACTAGTAAAGAATACTACCATTCATTATGCTT
>NW_004444199.1:1656806-1660051 GCF_000243295.1 Trichechus manatus latirostris
GGTACAAATGTTAATGTGCTCAGCTGCTAACTGATAGATTGGAGGTTTGTTCCAGAGATGCCTTGATAGAAAGAGCTGGTGATCTATTTCTGGAAAATCTATGAAGCACGGTTCTACTCTGACTCACGTAAAGTCATCATGAGTCAGAGTTGACTTAATGGCATCTTTTTGTTTGTTTTTAACCCTTTGAAGACCCTATTACTTTCTCTTTTAACATTTTTTTTGATACTACATGTTTTCAGTAATGGTAGGCATGCTGAATCAAGGAGTCTTTCTGAATTTATGTTATGAAATACGGATTTTGATACATATTTTGTGGGGAAACATATTTCAAAGAACTTGCCAAAATATGACACCTTATTTTTGGGACATCAGTGTCCTGATGATAATCAGAGACACCATCTGGTTACATTAGGCACCTCTGGTTTTCCAAATCTGACACACACACACACACACGCACACACACACACACACACATACACAGAAACCAAACCCACTAGGGCTCCCTATCACACCAAAATAAATAAATAAAACAAACTAAAGCCATTGCTGTTGAGCTAATTCCAACCTATAGCGACCCTATGGGACAGAGTAGAACTGCCCCATAGAGTTTTCAAGAAGTGGCTGGTGGATTCCAACTGCCAACCTTTTGGTCAGCAGTAGATCTCTTAACCATTGTGCCACCAGGGCTTCACAGGAAGCCATAAATATGCTTGCAAGTCCTATCTAGCTGTACAAAAGCCAAGACAAAAGTTTGACCCCATCATACTTCCTGAATTCACTACCTCATAAATGAGCCTTCTACCTCAGTGAATTTTCACCAAAGAATGTCTTTCATTTTTTGCTGTTACACAAGCCCCCATTGGAGGGCAGAAAATACTTTTAGTGGGAAAAGTAGCCTGTCAAGAAACCTGAGAGCCTGAAAATGTTTGTGGGGAGCTTCTGTCCAAATAGGCATGAAAGGGTTATTAATGAACTTGATTACTAAAAATCAAACAAGGACAACAAAAACATGTTTCTTTATTACAGAGAAATCCTGATTATTGAAGATATTATCTGCCTGAAGTTTATATCTCAAGAAAGTATGGTTTTAAGTCTTTGCTGACATCACTAGGCTCTATGTTTGATCAAATTTTTTTTCTGACATTCTCCACTATGTTAGGTAACAATAAATTGGAAGGAAAAGACATTTAAAGCAAACTTTTGCATTCTATTAGATACACATAGACAAACTTGAGCCAGAAAGGCAGCAAATCTAAGTGGCAGAAGATTCTTAATATCAAGCTTTACTGATTTATGAATGCTTGAAACCACTGTGTAAAATCATGTGTATATGCATACTTTTGGTGGGAAAAGCATTCATAACTTTTACTTGTTTCTGAAATGGGGTTCATATTCAGTGCTTGTAACCAGGTCATTCCAGTTTGAACCCCTGCTAAGAATTTGCATTCCCCCCCACTGATACACTGAAGCAGAATCTACATTTTCACAAGATCCCCAGATAATTCTTATGTATAATAATTTTTAAGAACCACTGCTGTACTAGAGGTTCTCAGAATTGGTCCCTCACCAGCAGCATTAGCATCTCCTGGGAATTTGTTAGAAATGCAAATTCAGTACATATTCTATGGAAACCCTGGTTGCTAGTGGTTAAGGGTTTTGGCTGCTAACAAAAAGGTCAGCAGTTCGAATCTACCAGGTGCTCCTTGGAAACCTTACGGGGCAGTTCTACTCTTCCCTATAGGGTCGCTATGAGTTGGAATCAACTCAATGGCAACAAGTTTTTTTTTTTCTTTTTTTTTATTATATTCTATAAACAAACTAAGAGCTAAACATCACATTAGTATAAATGTTTTATAAGAGACTGAGAATAACAATTTCGTTAGGCTGGGAAAGGAAAGATGTAGTTTGCCAAGTTAGATCACTTTCTAGTCATCCTGACAGAATTTGCCACAGTTGTGTTTCCTTTTTAGTTGAAGGAAGTTGGATACCAAACACAAAATCACTCAACTTTGCAATGTCAAATACAAATAATGCTAGGGCTAACCATCTTTTAAGTGTTATCCTACTGTTGAATCTGTCCATTAAACTAGGCCAGTGGGTGACAAACTAAGGCCATGGACTGAATCTGGCTAGTAGTCTCTTTTTATGCAATTCACCAGCTAAGAATGTTTTCACATGTTTAAAGACAAATTTGCTACAGAAAATGTATGTGGCCTATAAAATCTAAAATGTCTACTACCTGGCTCATTATACAAAAAATTTGCCAACTTACTAATTAGACAATTCATTAAGTCATTCCAAAAGTCACCTAATATTTATTGAGGACTACCAAGTGCCTGACCATGTCCAATGCTGGTGATATATCAGTGAACAAGAAAAGACTAAAATCTCTGCTTTCGTGAATATCACATTTATTTAGAGGGCACAAAAATAGACGTAGTAAGTGAATAAATTACACGGTATGTTAGAAACTAGCAAATGCTGTAGGGGAAAAATAGAGTCGGGTGGGAATTTGGGAGTGGTGAGGGGTAGGTAGAGTACCTAGGAGGCACAAATGGTTAAATGCCCTTGGCTGCTAATCAAAAGATAGGCGGTTTGAGTCCACTTAGAGGCTCCATGAAAGAAAGGTCTGGTGATCTACTACCAAAAAATCAGCCACTACAAAACCTATGGAGCACAGCTGTACTCTGACTTGCATGTGGTCTCCATGAGTTGAAGCTGAGTTGATGGCAATGGGTTTTTTTTTGCTGCTGTTGTTTGTTTGTTTGAGGAGTAGGTGGAATGTACTTTTTAATAGAGTGGTTAGAGTTGACCTCACTGAAAAGATGATAATGGTGTAGACTTGAAGGAAGTGACGTCATGAGGCCTGTGGTATTTTAGGGGAAGAATCTAGCAAATAGATAGCCAGTGCAAAGGCCCTGAGATAGAATCTTGTTTTCATGGAAGACTGAGGAGAACAATTAAGAATTGACTTTGTACATTGATAAGCCTTGCTTTAATTCAACCTAAGGCACAATTTATCTATTTATCTTAGAATGTTTTTCACATGTAAATCTATTTTTGTGCTATTAAAATTCACCAGCCTTAATAGACATGGGGATTTCTATGATTTAAAATATGTTACACAAGTAGTGCTGATTTGGTAATTCTGCTGAGCTGTTAAGCTCCTAAGGGGGTGCCAGTATCCTAAGGCATAGATAAGAATTTTAAAATTGTGATTGATTTTGTATTTAGGATAGTGC
>NW_004444199.1:1660841-1661646 GCF_000243295.1 Trichechus manatus latirostris
ACCCCTTGAAGTGTAATGCTCCATTCTCCAAGATAACAGTGTGATTTCCTTTAATAAGAGAAGATAATTTCCTAACACTGTTACTGAGACCAACACTGAAGAAAAACATCATTTTGTCTCTGGAATAAAGAAATACTGACTTAAATACTTGCCCTCTGGGGATTCAAGGGAGCTGTGTAAGAAAGATAAATTTCAAAGCACTAATCCCATAGATAGTGATGGTATTTGAAGAAACCTAAACATAGAATAATGGTTTCACACAAGACATTTCCACAGTCTTCAGCTACTGCAAAATTTAAGGTGAAAGAGAAAAAGATAGTGAGATAAGTTTTTCATATATGCAGCAATTAAATGTCAAAACCCTGAGATTTGTAGATTAGATTGTCTGTGACTGGTAGCTAGTTGTAACAGAGACCACAAAACAGAGTTAATCAACTCAAGCTGGAGAGAATCCTTTATTTTATAAAGGGAGTTTACAAAGATGGATTGAAGAACTCAGTTACTATTTTCCTCATTTTCTTTTGTAGATTAATGAAAACTTTTTTTAAAAATGACGAATTTAGATATGAAACGTTAAGGAATGAAATAATGCTCAGGAAGGGATGTTACTGCCAGCATACAATAGCATTTATAAACTGGGACAGCACACAATGTAGTCCACATTCAGATTATTGCTCACTGTCCTGCAAAACATGTCTACATACTGACTGACACCTGTTCAGAGCCCTGATAATTTGATACGGGAAAAAAAACTCAAATGAAAATGTGTATTTGGTAAATAAAATTATTAATAAAAGGATTGTGG
>NW_004444199.1:1662236-1663960 GCF_000243295.1 Trichechus manatus latirostris
AAAAAAAAAAAAAATTAACAACTAATACCTAGGCAGTCTTGCACCCTATAGATTTAAAACGAAATTGTTACAAAATACTTTCATTGCACTACAGAAGATGGTGGGAGAAAATACAGCCTTAATCCAGGTTGCATAATCATTTTCCCTTAAATGTTTAGAAGTCCTGCTTTCTTCCACAGTACAACAATTACACAGCAGAGCATAATTATTTTACAGTCAATTGAGTACACTAAATGGGCGTATTTATGAAACGTGATTTATATTTCATACTTGAAACACTACATGAAGCATTGCTTTACCTCCCACCAAACCTGCAAGCCAGTAAACCTGTCAGAAGGACTCTTTACTTCAGCCCCAAAGCAAAATAATTTAAGTTTGAGCAATCCTTTTGAAATGTTGGTACTGCACTTAGCTTTTCCTATTAAGCATACTGCAAAGAGTAAAGGCAAAGAAAGCAATGTGGTATCTGTGGAGAAGCTCCATAAAAGTTTTATGGCTTTAGTTCATGCCCTGATTCTTGCTGTGGTGAGCAAGTACATTTTTCATTAGCCTATCCCACAAAGCAATGAGACCATCTACATTTAAAGTAATGTCCTTCTCCTTATAAACTCAGACTTGTTTTCTTGTACTTCAATAACTAATAATTATTTATGAAGGTTTACATAATTACCCAAGATAATATGGGAGTTTGGTCATATTATGACCTTCATAAGAACTTTTCGGAATGTTATTTCAAGGTTTTTGAAGATATGCCCCATCTCTGTGTTTTTCTCACATGCTTGTACAATTTACAAAGGATCCATCTGTTTGAAGTGACAGCTTTTTGGTACCATCAGTGCATTTAACATGGCCTCTGTAAAACATGTAAATCAGGTATTTCTCTTTTAGATGCTAAAAAATTCCAGGCTAATGTTATGAAAGGCTATATCAGAAGAAGCCACAGAATTACATATTAGGTGATTTTGTTCAATGTTCTGATTAATTGTATGCAATATATATGTTTTTCTTTTCATCTGCTTCACTTAAGCCAATTGCATAAGAATATAAAGTCTTCTGATTTCACTAAGGACTGAATGAAGGGAAATGCTTATTCAGGATTGGTGAGGGCACTGTGTAGTTCTTGGTCTGTCTGAATTGCTTCATCATTAGAGCCTGAGCGCAGCTGAATATGGTGACTATATAACAAGAATCTCTATCTACTCTTGATTTCCAAATTTAAAAAAATCATTCACTCCTTTCATTATACCTGTGCTCAGTGGCTCCCGTTGATGGCCTCCAAGCACAGTAAACTAACACATTAGAGTAAACACATGTTTTCTCTATTAACAGTATCAACCATCTGGCTGTAGGCCAAACCAAGTCTGGGGAGTAATTTCAACTGGCCTGACTGTTAACGTGAAAACTGACTAACCAGTCTCTCCTGCTAATCTTCCCATCCTGCAAATGATGTTTCCTCCAGTGTATGATTCATGCAAGAACAGGAAGGAGAGAGACTTTCAAAGATTTAATGAATTCTTAGTTGCAATTTTATTCAATTACCTGTTTAAAATATAAAATGCTAGCATTCAAGATGCTAGCATCTAAACTGAATATGACGTGGAGAATTACAGAAATCATAGAAATATACTTTCTTAGAACTGGACTCAGCTGTGGTATTTAATTTAATCTTTATTTAAAGAACCCTAGTCCCCGGGAGATCATGAAATTAGCTGGCAAACTGTTCA
>NW_004444199.1:1664591-1670744 GCF_000243295.1 Trichechus manatus latirostris
AACACACAAACCATAACTGATAGGTGAATAGTGGCTGTGCTTGAGGTGCATTAGCTAGGAATCCAACCTAAACTCCCACATGGAAGCCAAGAATTCTACCAGGGAACCATCAAAGTCCCCACAGTTCATCTATACATAGTGGGAAATTGAAACCCGAGAAGAAACATCCTTATAAAGAGACAAACATCCCAATGCAAGTATTTCTTGTCCTGTGCTTGAGAAACCCCAAACTCTACAAACAGTAAAACCATGTATTTTAAGACATCAGTCCCTGGAGAAGGGCATCATGCTTGGCAAACTAGAGGGTCAGTGAAAAAGAGGAAACCCCTCAATGAGATGAACGGACACAGTGGCTGCAACAATGGGCTCAAGCATAACGATTGTGGGGATGGCACAGGGCCAGGCAGTGTTTTGTTCTGCTGTACATAGGGCCGCTATGAGACAGAACCGACTCCACGGCACCCAACAACAACAACCACAGCTTCAAGTTTATTTCTAATGATTCCATAGGATTTCTTGAATGAATCAATTACTACCCAGGTGCAGTGTAATGAATACCCAGACAAAGCATACTGCCTAGTGTAGAGAGAGCTTGGTGTGAATAGACGTAGATGTAAATATTGAGTTAGATACTTACTAGCTGATCATTTATTGAACAGATGTGTAACCAAATTTACATAACAAATTCATTAAAGTGCTTTTTCTGTGCCAGGTATTGTTTTCAATGCTCAATACACCATGATGAAACAGACTGGTATGATTCTTGTCCTCATGGAGCTTCTAGTCTTGGGGGAAAACAGTAAACGGGCAACAAAGCAAATAAATATAATATTATCAACTATGTTCTAAAGAGGAAGAATACAGTGATGTAACTGAAAGTAACAGGACAGGTTTTGTAGCTCACTTAGTATCAGAGCATCTGACAGTGCTTTTCTGTATTTAAACTGGGATCTGAAGCATAATGGGGGCAGACATTTGAAAACTAGTAGGAAAATGGATTGAGGCCATGGGAGTGGCATCTGAAAGCCTCACGACCAGAAAGAACTCAGCATTATCAGAAAATAGTAAGAAGGAAAGCATCTCACCTTTTAGGCAATATTTTTAAACTTCCCACAAACCTCAGATGAGGATCCGGAAAATGAGTCTATTATAATCAATCTCATATACTTGTTTTGGGAATAATAACAACTAATGTGAGTCGGAATCAACTCTGCATCAATGGGGTTTTTTTTTTTTTTTTGGTTTGGCTTGAAACACTTGCCTAAATGTACTCACTTAGATCTTACATAAAAGCTACTTTTATAACTATCTCCATGATTCTTTTAGATGAGGAAACGGAGACTTTTGGTAAATTACATAGTTAGTAAGTAAATGACAGAGCTAAGTTTGAAGCCAGCATTCTGACCCCGGAAATTATCCTCTTAGCAATTACACTGCACTCCTGGAATGGTAGGATGTAGAGAAACTGTTTAAGCACATAGAATTTACTCTTTTAAGTGTGGTAATTATTCTCATTATCAGTAATCTATATGGAATATAAATATATATACATAAAACCAAAAAAACCTAAACCTGTTGCCTTCAAGTTGACTCCAACTCATACTGGACCTATAGGACACAGTAGAACTGTCCCATAGGGTTTCCAAGGAGCAGCTGGTGGATTTGAATTGGCAACCTTTTGGTCAGCAGCCGAGCTCTTAACCATTGCACCACCAGGGCTCCAAATATATATGTGTATATATATATACATGCGTGTATGTGTGTAATATTTCTGTCAGTCTGACTCAGTATTGACCACTCCATGTACAGAGTTATTTTTCCAAATTAAAATAATTTTGAGAGTGAAACTATTTAATTACATGGGGGCAGCAGGTGTAAATCAAAATTGTCCTGGTGAAACTGGAACATATGGTTGTCATACATAAAATTCCTGAATTTGATACCATGGAGGCCATTCTTTTAGATTATACCACATAAATACTATTGCTTTGTGAATTTTTAAAGCTGGAAGTGAACTTAACCCATTGCTGTTAAGTCGGTTCCGACTCATAGTGACCCTATAGGACAGAGTAGAATTGCCCCGTAGAGTTTCCAAGGAGTGGCTGGTGGCCTTTTTGGTTAGCAGCCATAGCTCTTAACCACTGCGCCACTAGCGCTTCTTAAGTGAACTTAGAGGTCATCAATTCCAAATTCTTGTTTTATAAACAATTTATTTTTAAAGGCCAGGGAGATGAAATTACTTGATCCAGATAAGAGATTATTAGTACCAGAGCTATACTACAAACCTAGTGATTCCAGGCTGCTTTAAAAACACATTTAAAAATGTATCTCTTTAGCTAGAACCAAATGGAATGAATAGAACCTCATTTATCTCATCATACACTAGCAGGGTTTTTTGTTCTGTTTTATTTGTTTGTTTTAGCTAATGACCTGCACCATAGAGCTGGCCAGGACTCACATCACTGCCAGATCTGGGAACATTTTTAGAGAGGGCCCTTGGGCAGATTCAGAGGATGTGGAGTCAGCATAACCCAGACATGGGTTGTTAGCTTTGACCCGGTAATTGGTTAATTTAATGGCTTTGGGTGACTCACTTACTCTTCATAAGCTTCAATTTCCTCACATTAATAGAGAGAAGGTGAAAAACTTGCCTTTGAAGTCCTTTACTGCTTTACGTTTTGTGAGAACAACAGTCTGAATTTGGCAATGGATATTGGTAAAGGGAAAAGCAAAATACCACAGACATTTCACTTTTGCCAAGGGTCAGTCCGGAATCTATACAGCATGTTAAATCACACAGGTTTTGCACTGGATTAATGAGTAGGTAGATAGAGTTATTGATTAGAACACTGGTGATTATCCAGTAAATCATGCATGACTGAGTTTAACTAGACCAGCAGGATACTTTTGGATTGTTTCCCACAAGATGATCTAATGTTGACATCTCATTTTGTGGAATCATGTAAGACCAATCAGGGCTTTACAAATGTGCAATAATGGAGATTTTAAAATCTATATCATAAAATAAAGGACAACCAAAGGACTGAAAAATGAGGTCTATGCTTACGGGAAAATTTTCTTAAAATTATTAAGGTCCTGAGACTTCTATTTTTTTTGCATAATAAAGAAGCAATTGCTAAATATTTGTGTTGTTTATTATATGGTAATAATAGTAAAAGGAATATAGAAAACATTTTAGGTCCTTAGTTCTAGAGTCATATAGATGGTGTGATGGTTAAAGTTGTGTGTCGACTTGGCTGGGCGGTGATCCTCAGTGGTTTGGCAGTTATGATGCAGTTTGGCAGCTTTTTAATGATGCAGTCGCCTCCATAATGAGATCTGATATAACGTGATCACCTCCATGATGAGATCTCTCATGAGCAGCCAATCAGTTGAAAGAGTTTCCTCCGGGGTGTGGCCTGCATCTAATAATAGGTGGACTTTATGGCTGGCTTTTGCTTGCTCTGTATTCTGCAGCTGGCTCCTGTTCGTCTGACCTCTGGTTCTTGAGACTTGCGCTAGAAGCTTACCTGCCATTTGACCCTCCAGTCTTGGATTCACCAGCACCTGTGCCTATGTGAGTCAGGAGAAGCCTCCAGTCTAACCCACAAACTTGGGATTTTCCCAGCCTCTACAACCATGTGAGCCACTTCCTTCACATAAACCTGTCTCTCTTTATATTTATACACTGCACTAGTTTTGCTTCTCTAGAGAATCCAGCCTGAGACAGATGGGTTTGAATCCCAGGTGCAAAAAAGATAATAGTTTTGTGATATTTGGCAAGCTTTATTTCCACAGTACAGCTACTAGGGTTGTGGTGAGAATCAAATAAGGTAATGCATATAGAATGCACACGCATCTGCATTGGGTTTCAACTTCACTGGCTTTCTTTCCATTCTTTGATTGCATTACACTCTCTTCAGTAACAGAGCCTGTGGGAAATTCTGTAGATTTGCTCATTTGACTCTATTTCTTCTCCCTTGTAGCACGATTTCCTTTAAACCAGAGCCTGAGAAGCTAAAGATTACATTTCTTAGATTCCAGTGCATCTAGGATTCCATGAAACTTGTTTCCACCAAATAGACACACACACGCATGTGGGACTGGGAAGGCAAAAGTAAGCATTGGGAGACAAAGGCCAGTTGTTTCTTCTAAGAAGCATAGGCCAGAAGGCCTGTTATTCCTGCAATATCTGTTAAACGGATTCTGGTGTCCGAACCTTGCTTTTCACGAATGTCAAAGAGCAGGTGGTAGAATCAACGAAGTTTCTGGTGTTAGCAATGGGTCTATCTTCAAGCTGGGTAACTTTGACTGTTTATAATCAAGTTAATTCCCTTGACTTCCCAGAAAGTCTATAAGTTAGCTAATAAGTGCTCTTCTACTTAAAACCAGTAGAGTGGACTCTGTCTGCAACTAACAACTCTGATTAATACAGGAATTTTGAACATTGAAAGAGGGTGCCTCATTAAAGTCTCTTAACATTAGAGAATCTTTATTCATTCATGTATTCATTCAAAATAATTACTGATCATAAGAAACTGGGTTAGATATTGCATCTACACTGGTAAATTAAAACAGACATCAACCCTGCCCTTTTGGAAATTAAAATCCATTGGAGGCAGCAGGCAATTAACAAGTAAACCAATAAATAAGTATATGCTCAAATAATAATTAGTGCTATGAAGAAAATGGATGAAAGCAGTAATATAATAGAAGAAGGCTATTTAGGTTAGAAGAAGTTCTTTGAGAGATAAATAGAAGCCAGTTAGTAAGAGTGTGGGAGGTGCACATTTGTAGGTCTGGAGGTGAAAACCAAGAATTTGAGATGAATTTTACAACCCACAGTTAAATAACAAGTAACTTTATTTGTGTTGTGGTTAAATAGGTAAAAGCTGCAATTTTGCAGTAATGTGTGGAAATTTAGTTTATTAATAAAATCTAATTCAGCTGACATGGAAAATTCAGCAATAATGGCTTATTTCTAATAACTGGCTACTTATTTACCTGTTATCTCAAAATACCATAAAAATACCCCCCTTTATTTTTCCTTAAAGAAAAGGGAATGGCTGTTACTTCTCAGCCAACTTGCTTCTCCAGTAAAACATTATTCAAGTGAATGTCATACTTTATTAGAAATTGTGTGACATTTCTATGGTAGAATTTCTACAAACTCTTATGATAGAAAAATAAAGTGAAGAACTAATATAACTATAAATAGTAAGATGAGTAAAGAATGTAGAATGACCAAGTGTTTGAACAATATTGTTTAGCCACTGTTAAGAAGACTCATTACTGAATTCTTCTACAGCACTAGTAATTTTACAGATTAACTTTTCTTTTACTATATTAATTTACCATTTACCCAGGCTTACTGCTCTTAAAATCTAAATCAGCTTTTAGTTCCTGCAGTTTTAATGAAAGGTATCTATAATTAACACAATGGGAGATAAGTTGGATATTCAAGTCTTTTGAAAGTTATTGCTTGTACTGATCAAATGGTGTGAAGTGTCTTCAGTGTTCACAGCTCAGATGTGTTATCTTCAAGGATCAGGCGCATTTTTTACCTTAGTATATCCATTTGCATGCGAAGTAAACGCCCTTTCTAATCTTTCCTTGGGTGGTAACTTTGTCCAGCTACACCTGGCAGAGCATCTTGTGAATGGGCATACTGCAATCATGGCAGATGGATCTGGGGCAGTCAAGTTCAAGAGCCAGAATGTATGTCGCATTTGATTAAGAAGGGCACATTGATGCCAGTGCCAGTGTGGAAACAGCATTTGGTGTACGATCTCCCTCCCTATGGCTAATAGGATGTGAACTAGCACTCTAGTTGAGCAATAAATTAACTTTGTAAATCTAAAATATCTAAGGCTAATCACTAAAGATCTATTACCTAAGAAATAAAGTCTAGAATTCAAGATTTTATGAGGTAGAGGAAAATATAAGATTTTGTCCCCAAAATGTTCCTTGCAGAAAATATTGGATATATATAGTTCTTTAAAAAAAATCTTCATCATCAATAACAAGTATCATATTGATCATATACCCTATTCACTGTACATGTAAGCTAGTACATCTTATAAATAATCTTTCTGAGAAAAGATCTATGGTTTTAATCCACATAAGCACATTATCTGAGCAATATCAATTTTA
>NW_004444199.1:1673020-1674345 GCF_000243295.1 Trichechus manatus latirostris
ATCTGCATATCACAGGTTGTTAATAAGTCTTCCTCTAATCCTCAATCTTCTTCATATAGTCCAGCTTCTCGGATTATTTACTCAGCCTACAGATTGAATAACGATGGTGAAAGGCTACAATGCACACCTTTTCTCCCTTTCAACCACACAGTATACCTTTGTTCTGTTCCAACAATTGTCTCTTGGTCTCAGTACAGTTTTCTCATGAGCATAATTAAGTGTTCTGGAATTCCCATTCTTCACAATGTTATCCATAATTTGTTATGATCCACACAGTCAAATGCCCTTGCATAGGCAATAAGACAGAGGTAGACATCTTTCTGGTATTCTCTGCTTTCAGCCAGGATCCATCTGACAACAGCAATGATATCCCTGATTCCATGGCCTCTTCTGAATCCAGCTTGAATTTCTGGCAATTTCCTGTTGATGTACTGCTGTAACTGCTTGTGAATGATCTTCAGCAAAATTTTACTCGGGTGTGATACTAATGATAGTGTTCGATAATTTCCTCATTCTGTTGGATCTCCTTTCATTGGAATGGGTACAAATATGGATCTCTTCCAGTAGGTTTGCCAAGTAGCTGTCTTCCAAATTTCTTGGCATAGACGAGTGAGCATTTCCAGCACTATATCTGTTTGTTGAAACATCTCCATTGGTATTCCATCAATTCCTGGAGTCTTGTTTTTTGCCAATGCCTTCAGTGCAGCTTGGACTTCTTCCTTCAGTATCATCAGTCTTGATCATATGCTACCTCCTGAAATGGTTGAATGTCGACCAATTCTTTTTGGTACAGTGTCTCTGTGTATTCCTTCCATCTTCATTTGATGCTTCCTGCGTTCTTTAATATTTCTCCCATAGAATCCTTCACTATTGCAACTTGAGTTTTTTCTTCAGTTCTTTCAGTTTGAGAAATGCCAAGCTTGTTCTTGCCTTTTGGTTTTCTATCTCCAGGTCTTTGCACATTTCATTATAATGACTTTACTTTGTCTTCTTGTGCTGCCCTTTGAAATCTTCTGTTCACCTCTTTTACTTCATCATTTCTTCCTTTTGCTTTAGCTACTGTATGTTCAAAAGCAACTTTCAGAGTTTCTTCTGACTCCAGTTTGGTCCTTTCTTACTTTCCTGTCTTTTTAATGACCTCTTGCTCTCTTCTGGTATGATGTCCTTGATGTCATTCCATAACTCATCTGGACTTCAGTCATTGTGTTCAATGCATCAAATCTATTCTTAAGATGGTCTTTAAATTCAGGTGGGATATACTCAAGGTTGTACTTTGGTTCTTGTTGACTTGTTCTAATTTTCTTCAACTTCAACTTGAACTTACA
>NW_004444199.1:1675273-1743201 GCF_000243295.1 Trichechus manatus latirostris
TATCAGACAATGTTCCGCTGCTATTCATAAGGTTTTCACCAGCCAATTCTTCAGATGTGGACCACCAGGTCCTTCTTCCTAGTCTGTCTTAGTCTGGAGTCTCAGCTGAAAACTGTCCACCAAGGGCAACTCTGCTGGTATTTGGAATACCGGTGGCAAAGCTTCCAGTGTCACAGCAACATGCAAGCCACCACAGTACGTATGATAAACTGACAGATATATGGTGGAGTATGATTATACCCATTGCCAGAGGTTGACTATGACTCATAGCAAGCCTATTGAACAGAGTAGAAATGCCCCATAAGTTTTCCGAGGAGTGGCTGGTGGATTCGATCTGCCAAACTTTTGGTTAGCAGCTCAGCTCCACCAGGGCTCCAATATGATGATAGTAAATATTATTATTTTAAAATATTTGCCCAGTTATAATAAAAAATAATTAGATTGAAGTAAGATGTAGAAGTAAAGATTTGTAATGTTGAGATAGTGTTCTATATGGAAGAAAGACATTTCAACATTCTTCTTATGCCCCAAAATAGCCTTCTTATTCTCAGGACACACATATTACTATCAACTTTTGTTTGTTTATTTGTCTCGTAAAGGCAAGCACCCCTATTATATGTGCATTTGTTTTCCACATATATAATATAATGTTTTCATTCAGTATTTCACAAATGTTAAACTTAAATGCCTTCATTGTTTTTCTATAAAGAAAAATACTAATAGAATGGTAACATGTTTTCTATGTAAATGAATAGATCATTCTTTTTTGGAGGCCACTGAAATAGAGCAGACGCCCTTTCAAAGTGGGAAAGGATTGATCCCAAGAGATATCTGGATTAGAAGGATCTATGAGAATAAAAAAGAGAGGATCATTAAGGGTAGGAATGGGTCAGTCAGGAGAGGGAGAACAGAAGAAAAGACCAGTTTAAGTAAGTAAAAGTAATCAAAATCATTTTTTTTTTTACATATATGGGATAGTATAAAAATGGTTCCTTTTTTAGTGTTTTCCTTTTTAATTTATAGGTATAATTTCAATAATTTATTTCACCGTTTATCACTGGGAAAATCTTATCCTGGAATTTGGAGACAGAAACAAGAACAAAGAGGTTACTTGATTCTTTCAAAGACAAGGAATCGATGAATTGGAAGACCTAGAGTAGAGTTTGTATCTCTACTACTTCTGAACAACCCTATTAATAGTGGTAGCTATTAGAGAAACTGGGATATTCTATGATGAAATTATAACATGGTTGCAATTTTCATTAATTCATTGGTTCATTTATATGTGTTTCTCTCACTAGATTGTAAATAGGGCAGGGCCTGAGAAAATTTGCTCAACGTTGTATACTTAGTAGTCAACCCTTAGAATTAAAATCTAAATTGCTTATGATGACCTATAAGGTTAATATAATCTTACCCTTGCTAAAACCCTAATCGTATCTTCTACTATTCCCCTGCTTTTTCTGAAGCTGTAATAAAATTTACATACTTGCTATTACCGGAAATCACCAAGCACGTCACTACCTCATTAACACTGCATTTCTGTTTTCTCTGCCTGGAACTCTCTTCCTCTAGATATCTGTACAGTTTACTCCATCACTTGATTCAGGCCTTTGCTCATGTATCACTTATTTAGGGAAATCTTCCCTGACCAGCCTATCTAAGATAACACTATCTGCCCCACCATCTCCTTAGTTTATTTTTCTTCATAAAATTTATAATTATTTTATTTAACACATATTTTTGAGCATATACTACATACCAGATATGGGTCTAGACACCTGGATACTGCATACAAAGAACATACAAAAATCCTTGCCTTCATGGAGCTTAAATTCTAGCACAGACATAGGCAACGTAAAAGGTAATTAACAAAATACGTAATGTTTTTGTTAGTGATAAATGTCATGGAGAAAATAAATGCGGAAGGGGGATTGGAAATGTTGGGTGGCCAGGGAAGCTTTCATTTCAAAAGTGTTATTTGAGTTAATATCTAAAATATGTGAGAAAGCAAGCTATAGTCATCTGGCAGAAGAACTTTCCAGGCAGCAGGAACAGAAAATGCAAAGGCACTGAGTTGGGAGCCCAACAAGCATGAGGCAGGCACACAGAAGAGGTCACTACAGCTAGACCAGAGAGTGAGTGAAGGGAGATTATTAGGAGATAAGTAAGGACTAATTATGTTACTCTGAGATGGGAGAGTTTTAAGCAGAGAGGTGATATTATTGTTCTAAGGTTTTAACTGGCTATCATAAGTTACTTTGTTAAAAACAGAAAGAAGTGGGGCATAGCAGTAGTATAGAGACCAGTTAGGAGGCTTTTTCAGCAATCAAGTAGGTGGTGATAGTAGTGATAGTAGCTTAGACCAGGATGGTAACAGTGAAAGTGTTGAGAAGTAGGGATCATCGGGATATATTTTGAAGATAGAACCAATAGATTTGCTGATGGATAGGAAATGAGGCTTGATAAAACTATGAGAAGTAGAGGATGACTTTAAGTAACCAAAGTATGAAACTGATATTTATTGAGATGGGTTGGACTCTGATAGGAAGAGATTGTGGAGTGTAGGGTAGTTGGATGGCATTAGAATGTTCTCAAATATTCCCAATCTTCTTGTGCTTGTAGAATAATAGGATTGTACTTCCCTACCTTTTTTCAACTTAGATATGTCCATGTGAGTTGCTTTGGCCAATAAAATATGAGTAGGAAGTGACGGATGCCGTTTCCAAGTGGAAGTTTTAAGGGCCTATGCATCATTCTACCTGTTGCCTTTTTCTGAATTGATCATGGAGACACAAGTAGAGATAGAGACTCTGTCTGGATACATGAGTAATACGATTATTCTAGCTTCCACCAATTCCTGTTGGAGATGCAGCATGAGCAAAAAATAAACTGCTGTTATGCTAAACCATTTAGATTTTGGGACTATTCACTACTGCAGCATAAACTAGCTCATGATAAACTAGTTTATACTACAGTAGTGAATATAGAGTTCATAGCAGAAATTAAATTTTGGACTTTTAACATTAAGATGTGGGGCAGTGGTAGTTCAGTGGTAGAATTCTCACTTGGGAGACTTGTCATTGATTCCTGGCCAATGAACCTCAACTGCAGCCACCACCCATCTATTACTGGAGGCTATGTGTTGCTATAATGCTACCCATGTTTCAGTGTAGCTTCCAGACTAGGACAGACTGGGAAGAATGGTCTGGTGATCTACTTTCGAAAACATCTGCCAATGAAAACCCTATTGTTTACAATGGTCCAATCCCATTGTGCATTAGGTTGCCATGGGTCGAGGCTGACTCACTGGCAGCTAAAAACAACAACTTTGAGATGCTCTTAGATACATGAATGCAGATGTCAAGCAAATAGTTGACTATATTTGGATTTCAATACACAGAACCAAGCTGGAGATACACATTTGGGAATAGTTTTTAATGGCATGGGGCTGGATGAGATCACTACTGGAATAATGTACAGAGAGAAAAAAAAAAAAGCCTCAAGCCTGTACTCTGGTCATTACTAAGCTAAGAGATCAAGCAGATAAGTAGCAACAAAGGAAACTTAGAAAGGTCAATCAGTAAGGTAACAAATTTTGGTATTCTGGAAGCCAAGTGAAGAAAGTGTTTCAAAGAGAAGAGCGTAATCAACTGAATCAAATGCTACTGACAGGTCAGGTAAATGAAAAATGAGAATTTACCACTGAATTTAACAAAATGAAATTTATTTGCAGCCTTGAGAAGATCAATGTCAATGGCATGATGGGAACAAAAGCCTGACTAGAGTCTCTACTTATATTACATCCTGATATTATTTTACATCACTACCTGACATTACTTCATTCATTTATTCATTTATTCAATCATTCAAATTGTCTGTTTGTACCACGAGAAGGATGCCAGGGCCTTTTGTTTACCTCTGTATTTCCAATGATTAGAACAGTTCATAGTAAGAGTAGGTGCTCGATAATTATCTGACGAATGAATAAATGAAAAATAAATGGATAAAAAATTGAATGAATAAATATATAAGGCTATGAATAGCTATTATGTTTCATATTTTTGAAATACCAGACTTTGAATACCTTTTCATTCGTCCTTATTAGAATTGAGACACTTATTATTTAGCCAGCAGGCCACCATATCGCCCCTCTCACTTAGACTCATGAGAGAAATCATGCATCCATCATGAAACGGTTAATAGTAGTCTTGATGTGCTTTCGTGATCCTTCTCAACATATTGCTATAGGCAGCTACAACCAAATGATGGGGATTATCATAAGATATTGTTTAAAATATATTTATTGAAAGACTAAATACCTGCCAGACAAGTAAGTGTCCCAAGTAATGGTGACAGAACAAAGCAGAACAGATTATCAACATCATTACATTTATAATCTAGTGGGAAAATAAACAATAAATGTGTAACATATTCAATAGGCCCATGGAAGCAGCAGTTAAGAAATCAAACAACATATTGCATTGGGCAAATCTGCGGCAAAGGAGTTCACAAAAGTGTTAAAAAGTGAAGACGTCACCTTGAGGTGTTCCAGTTTATTGGAGTCACGTCTATATCGTCATCACTTCCAAGAGGCTTTCCATCCTCTTAAGAAGACACTGCATCTGACTTTACCATTTTAAGCACATTCTCATCGTCACTCTAATCTCCTGAAACTTCTATCATGCCAGACCCAGCTGGCTTGATCCTTTCTTTCATTTTCACAAATCACCACTTATACAAGGTTGTTGCATATTAGGGCCACTTACTGAAGGGGTAGCAAAGGCTAATTAGAGCCCAAGGAAGAAAAAAAATCAAATTCAAACAGAAACCACTGTCCTAAGAAGTCATCATCTTTTCGTGCTACGGGGGATTTCTTGCTGACTATTTTGCTTTGTTAAACTTCAGCTTAGTACCATCTCCTTGGGCCTCTTATTCTACCTTGACAGCCTTCTCTGCTTCCTCTAGGCTACCAACCTCCAAACCTCCACATTGCTATTACTTTCTTATGCCAAGTAATATCATTTTCTCCTTATCTTATTCTCACTCATGCCCAGGTATACTCAGAGATCCTCAACTTTCCTAAAATTGTGCAGTCACCATGTGCCCACTAGGTGTTTTATACATTAAAAGCAATGAAAATCTTTTTCTTCTTTTAAAAGAAAAATTTGATTGATCTTGCTACATCTCTAGCTATATACCTACCCTTTTTTCATATCTGTTGAGATTCCTTATACAGTTCCTTATTCTAATTATAATTTGCATCAGAATTTTGAACTCAATGATTTAAATCATTTTTGAATAATTTCAGTATAAAAAGCAGTGAACGTGAACCACATTGCATTCAGATTAAATTTTCCTTCAGTTTACCCTTCACATTTAAGTATTTAATCTTGGCATGCAAAAAGGGATTGGCAAGTGTTATAAAACAATTATTAACAAAATAGTAAATTGTAAAAAATTGAAACATCAATCATGTAAGATTTTTCTTAGCTTTGTCAAGGGCAGTGTGAACTGAAAACTTGGGTCATGTGAAACAGAGACAACCTTTTCATACAGCTACAGAATATCTTTACTCTTCATGCCTAAAGTCCATCATGGAAAAATGGACCAAAGATTACACTCCCAGGTCACCACTAGTTTAACATGACTTGAACTTCCAGGAAAGTAGGGTTCCTTGGCAGTCTGCTGCGTGCCTTGAAAAGAGATGGGTACTCATGACTTCACTTCTGCAAAACACTTAGCACTTAGAAAAGACCTAAAAGTTGTATAATATTAGTTATTATTATTAATCCACCACTCATCTGTTTGTCATACCGTGGTGACTTGTGTGTTGCTATGATGATGGAAGTTAGGCCACAGGTATTTCAAATAGCACAGTCACCCATGGTGGATAGGTTTCAGCAGAGCTTCCAGACTAAGACAAACTAGGAAGAAAGGCCTGGTGATTTACAGTAGCCCCCCTTTATCTTCGGGGGATATGTTCCAAAACCCCATGTGGATGCTTGAAACCGCGGAAGTACGGAACCCTATGTCTACTATGTTTTGACCTACCCAAACACACCTATGATAAAGTTTAATTTATAAATTAGGTACAGTAAGAGATTGACAACAGTAACTAATAATAAAATAGAACACTTATAACAATATACTGTAATAAAAGTTATGTGAATGTGGTCACCGGATGGGAAGGAGTGGGAAGACATGAGATTTCATCACGCTACTCATTTAACATTTTCAGACGCGGTTGACCACAGATAAATGAAACCTTGGAAAGCAAAACCTCAGATAAGGGGGGGGCTACTGTACTTCCAAAAATTAGCCAATGAAGACCCTACGGAGCACAATAGAACATTGTGCAATATAGTGCTAGAAGATGAGCTTCCTAGGTTGGAAAATATCAAAATACATAGTGTTCACAAAAAAAGAATCGAGCATACCAACAATCATGAAAGTTGTGCCAGACTGGGCAACGTTTTGTTCTGTTTTATATGGGGTCACCATGAGCCAAAGCTGACTCAATAGCACCTAACAACATCAACATTACTATTAATGAATGACAGCATAGTACAGTAGTTAAGAACATGGGCTCTGAAATAAGAATGCCTGAATCTGAACCCTGGCACAACCATTTACTTGCTGTGACTTTGGGCAGTTGGCTCAAACTTTCTGGACTCAGTTTACTTATCTGTGGAAAAAAATGTGTCAATGACAACTGTCTCCTGGGGTTTTTAAGAAGATTAAATTACTTAATATATGTAAAATGATTAGAAAGGTCTTGGCCTATTGTATTTATTAAGAGTAACCTCCTTTTTCTCTTGCTTTTACCAGGGGTGGACTGTATCACTTCTAGTGGCTTGGAATCACTTCCTCCGTGATTCATGGCTTTGATCTTTCAGAGGTTGGTGAGAGACACAGAACTATAGTGACTGTTGCCTCCAAATGAGAGTAATGGAAAAGAGCTGATGTTAGAATCATAACTTCTGATACAAATCAGGTATGACTCTATCTGGAAAACATTAAAAAGGGGTCCCACTAGGGAATTTGGAATATGAGTGTGATAATACTAGCAGAGGCTTCGCGGTGGATAATCAAAGTCAAAATAAAAAATACAACAACAATCTAGGCCTGAATGAAATCAAATATAACTTCTGTGGGAATCTAGGCATACTTACCCTTTAAACAACTCATTATAAGCAGAAAGAAATGGAAATTTTGCCAGGCAATCCAATTCTTCTTCTTTTTTTTTTTTTGTAATGCCAACATTTGGAAATTTTAGTCTAAATGTGTGTAATACATCACACTCATTCATCATTCTCAAGTTTTGGCAAATGGAAGCCATGAGAATTTTAATAGGGTTTTTTGAATGTGTTGTGGGGGGTTTTATTATTTTTATTTCTGCCAGTGTTTGGCCCAGCTGCTGCTGGCATTTGTTAGTGATGCTTGTACCTAGAATGGGTCAGGTGAACATCTCACTGGGAATCTTACTTTGGTTTCATTCAATTCCATGAGTCTCTCGTTCTTCAGTCTCAGGAATTTGGGGCTGGGATTTGTTGGCTCTTTTTGGCAGTATGCAGGTTCTGATTTGTAATGGAAAGCTGGGAAAATATTCATACATCTGCTGGAAGGCAGGAATTGAGCCAGGGCAACTCTGTGAACAAAGGCAGAGGGGAGAGTAATGAGTGGTATGTAGCCCCTTATTTACCAGGAAAGAACTGTAATTTACCGGCATTTCCAAAAATCTAGCTGTGTGACTCTGTGGATGTATGAATGTAGTTAAGTATAAAGATGGAGCAAATGGGCAACAATGTACAAAAAAGATTCCAACATCTTTCAGAGTTGAAGTAAATGAAGTGGCCTCTGTATGAAGCAGAACAACAAAAAAGAAGGAATCAGAAAAGGAAGAAGTCAATATTATACTGATCCACAAAACTGAAACAGAATGCATGATTGTTCATCATGCTGCTATAACATTTTTAAGGCAACAAGCTTTATAGAAATGCTGTTGGTATAATTTTCTCTGGAGCAAAGTTATCCTTTACATTATCTTGCAATCAAGTTGCATGTTTTAATTGGAATCAGACTTTAATTCTTAAAATATACAGATTTATACTCCTGAATAAAAATTTCAAGATAATTTTTTGATTATGTGAGGCACGGTACGACGTGAGTTATTTATTCATTTAGCTGATGGTAAGGAATAGATTTCTTTCAGTATGGAAAAAGATAATATAAGTGTTGTAAAATTAAGTGTTTAATGTTGGAGATCAAAATGGCGTTAGAATCTTTTCCTTTGGTTGAATTTAAGAGGTGAGAATTAGGATACTGATTTCAACTCATAATGCAGTTTCTTATTTTTCCAGAAATATTTATTTAGTGACTCCTGTGTACTAGCCAATTCACTAACTCTAAAGTCACTGCTGCATAGGTTTGGATTTTGGCTGGGAGACTATTACACACTAATGGGGGGACCGGTACTAAATAAGTAATCTACAATAAAACAGACCAGTTTAGTCTTTGACAGGACCATCAGACATGCATGTAGAGACTGTCAGATGGTTGGGGCTCAACTCCAGCTCCCAATGCTTACAAGCATCTGGATCTTTGGGAAGTTATTCACTTCTCTGAACCTCCATATCCTTCTCTCAAATGGAGATGATATTAGTATCTCGCTCCTATGATAATGTGAGTACCAAATAAATTAATCCCTCCAAAATATGTAATCCCAATCCAGAATCTCACTGCTGTCGAGTCAATTCTGGCTCATAGTGACCCTATAGGACAGAGTAGAGCTGCCCCATAGGGTTTCCAAGGAGCACCTGGTAGTTCGAACTGCTAACCTTTTGGTTAGCAGCCGTAGCTCTTAACCACTGCACCACCAGGGCTCCAAAACGTGTAATAGTACTCAGTATATAGTAAATCCTTTATATACATACATATATTATTATTATTAGCTTTAATACTGTATTAATTTCCTATGGCTGCTGTAACATAATACTATGGACTGGGTGACTTAAAATTACAGAAATTTATTCTCTCAGAGTTCTGCAGTGTAGAAGTCTGAATTGAGGATATCTATAGAGCCCATGCTCCCTCTCAAGGCTCTAGGGGAAGATCCTTTCTTATTTCTCCCAGCTTCTGGTAGCCCCAGGCCTTCCTTGGCTTTTAGCAGAGTAGCTGCAGTCTTTACCTGTGTCTTCAAAAGACCGTCTTCCCTTTGTGTCTGTCTTTGTGTCTCGTCTCCGTTTCTTATAAGGGCACCAGTCATACTGGGTTAGGGCCCAAACTACTCCAGTATGGGCTCATGCTAACTGAACAAATTACATCTGCAAATATGCTATTTCCACATAAGTTCACATTCATAAGTGTTGGGAGTTAGACTTAAACTTATCTTTTTTTGGGGACGCAAACCAACCCATAACATATTCTATACATAATAATCACACCCATGTGTTTGTGTCATTGGTTTATCTAAGAGAAGTGATGATGATGCCTGTATCATCCCAAATATTCATCCATTCCATGCCTTTGAACACCATTTCTGTGCTTTATCTCCAGGCTTTATCTTTGGCCTTAACTCCTAACTCCTATATCTAACTTGAATATTCAACATTTCTACTTGAATCCTTTTTTATTAGGATTAGTTTGGACAAACACTACAAAAAGCCTGAAAGAACAGTGTATGAGCAAAATAAAGTTTTTTCCCCCTCAATTAAGAGAAGACCAGAGATAGGGTGTAGAGGACTGGTATAATAAGGGACTCAGACCCTTTCCAACTTTCTTCTCTATCCTTAAGGAGTAGCTTCTTCCTGCTATAAAATGTCCGCTCAAGTGCTAGCCATCATGCCTGCATCCCAGCAATGAGGAAAGAGTAAAAGGTGAAAAGGCAGGCTCAAAGTTTCCTCTAGACATATGGTGAGTAAGTTTCCCCTTTAGCTGCCTCATAATACTTTTCACATATTTTTGGCCATAATTTTGGCACACGCTCACACCTAACTCCAAGAGAGATTGAGAAATATGGACTTAATCTGAATCATGCATGTGTCTAGGTAAGGGTGGGAATTGAATATTAAGAAGGAAGGAGGGGCATATATTCATCAATGGGGCAATTTTGATAGAACTGAAACATGGAAAGAAAGAGCATGGACACCAGCGTTGACTGCCATCTACTGGTAAGGTGACTTTGGGCAAGATGTTTCATTTCACTATGCCTTAACATACTTATCAAGACCATAGGTATGTTTCAGGAACAAATGAGTTCATTCATCAAGACACTTGAACAGTGCTGTGCACATAGTAAGTGCATATTTCAGCGTATGGTGAGTCACTGGAGAAGTTTGAGTAGGAGAATGTTGTCATCTAACCAAACTGTTAAAATGATCACTGTAGCTGATATTCAAAAAATACACAGAAGGTGGAGAAGTGTAGATGTGGGGAAAAGAATGAGGAGATGACAGTAGTGGAGGCAGTGATAAGAAAATAGGATTCGTTTGGCATAATTTTGATCTTTACACTTTTATAGGTGATCTGCTCCACCTGTAGGCTTATAGAATTTTTGTCTTTGATGTTTTACGTTTCATTTTATTTATCCTTCGTGTCAATTTATGAACCACTTAAATTTGGGATTTTTCATTTTTTATCTGTTTTTCATCTCCTAGGACTGCTAGTAACTGATATTGGCATGTTAGTTGCTGTCAAGTCGATTCTGATTCCTGTGTGCACAGTAGAACTGTTCCACAGCGTTTTCAAGGCTGTGGCCTTTTGGAAGCAGATTGCCATCCTGTCTTCCAAGGAGCCTCTGGGTGGGTTTGAAGAGCCAACCTTTCAGCTAGTAGTGGAGTGCTTAACCATTTGTGCCATCCAGGGACTTCTGATATTGGCATATCTATATCTATCTATCTATCTACATGTCTGTCCATCCATCCGTCCATCCATCCATCCATCCATCCATCCATCCATCCATCCATCCATCCATATATATATCCTTTGTATCATTCTGACACTTCCTGTTACCTTTGGGACAGTTCATGAATCTAATCTAACTCACGATTTTGTTCTTTGGCAGATTCCATCTTATTACTTATCCAATATTTTGTGGTGTTTGTTTCACCTCATTTTTAAATTTTTTTGATTTATTATTTAGATATTTTTTCTGATTTAATTTTGCTTATATCTTCTCTTATGTCCTAAGTTTAACTGATAGATCATGCATATTTTAAAGCATTTGCTTGTCTACTTCAGTAATTCAAATATCTTGGTTAGTATGTTTTCATCTGAGGTAGTTATATACCTACATATACCTACAAAGTAACTACAGTTACTTTGACATGAGTTCATGCTCCTCTGGAGAGGAGTATCAGCTATAATGTCTGCAGTGTATATTGTTGTTGCTGTTAATTGCCGTTGAGTTGGCTCCAACTCATGGCGACCCTATGTACAACAAAATCCAACACTGCTTGGTCCTACATCATCATTGTGATCATTGGTGTATTCGAGCCCATTTTGTGTCCACTGTGTTATTTTGAATGCTTTCCAACCTAAGGGGCTCATCTTTCAGCACTATATAGGACAATATTCTGTTGTGCTCCATCAGGTTTTAATTGACTGATTTTTGGAAGTAGATCACCAGGCCTTTCTTCCTAGTTTGTCTTAATCTTGAATCGTCACTGAAACCTGTCCACCATGGGTGACTGTGCTGGTATTTGAAATAGCTGTGGCATAGTTTCCAGCATCATAGCAACATGCAAGTCACCAGAGTACAACAAACTGACTGAGAGGTGGTGGTAATGTGTATTGTTGTTGTTGTTGTTAGATGCCCTCAGTTAGTTCCAACTCATAGTGAGCCTATGTACAACAAAATGAAACACTGCCCACTCCTGCACCATTCTCACAATCACTGAAACATTTGAACCTATTGTTGGCAGCCACTGTGTCAATCCATCTCACTAAGGATATTTCTCTTTCTCTAACCATCTATTTTATGAAGCATAGTGTCCTTCTCTAGTGACTGGTCCCTCCTGATAACATGTCCAAAGTACATGTGATGAAGTCTCACCATCCTCACTTCCAAGGGACACTCTGTTTGTACTTCTTCCAAGAGAGACTTGTTCATTCTTCTGGCAGTCCATGGTATAGTTGATATTCTTTGCCAACACCATAATTCAAAGGCATCAATTCTTCAGTTTTCCTTATTCATTGTCCAGCATTTGCATGTATATGAGGCGATTGAAAATACCATGGCTTGGGTCAGATGCACATTACTCCTCAAAGTGTCATCTTTGCTTTTTAACAATTTATAGAGGACTTTTGCAGCAGATTTGCCCAATACAATACAGCATTTGATTTCTTGACTGCTGCTTTCATGGACATTGATTGTGAATATGAGTAAAATGAAATCCTTCACAATTTCAGTATTTACTCCTTTATCCTGATCTTTGTTAGCCCAATTGTGACGATTTTTGTTTTCTTTGTGTTGAGGTATAATCCAAAGTGAAGGCTGTAGTCTTGGATCTTCATCAGTAAGTACTTAAAGTCCTCTTCACATTCAGCAAGCAAAGTTGTGTCATCTGCATACTGCACGTAGTTAATGAGTCTTCCTACAACCCTGATGCCATGTTCTTTTCATACAGTCCAACTTCTCAGATTATTTGCTCAGCATACAGATTGAATAAATATGGTGAAAGGATATAATACTGACATACACATTTCCTGATTTTAAACCACACTGTATCCCCTAGTTCTGTTTCCAACTACAGCCTCTTGGCCTATGTACAGGTTCCCCATGAGCACAATAAGTCTAAGTCAGACCATTAAGTCTGGTGCTTTTACCTGAATTTGAGTTCTGCTCTGCATTTTTCTCCTACTCCATCCAGAACTCTCTGTTGTGTTCCCTGTCAGGGCGATCACTGGTGGTAACCAGGCACCATCTAGTTCTTCTGGTCTCAGGCTGACAGAATCTCTGGTTTATGTGGCCATTTTGTCTCTTGGGCTAATATTTTCCTTGTGGCTTTGGTGTTCTTCATTCTCTTTTGCTCCAAGTGGGTTGGGACCAATTGCTGCATCTTAGATGTCACTATCTTTCTTGTCTTTTTAATGATCTCTGGCTTTCTTCATGTATGATGTCCTTGATGTCATCTCACAACTCATCTGGTCTTGGGTTATTAATGTTCAATGCATCAAATCTATTCTTGAGATGGTCTCTAAAATCTGATGGGATATACTCAAGTCATACTTTGGCTCTTGTGGACTTGTTTTAATTTTATTCAGCTTCAACTTGAACTTTCACATGAGCAATTGAAGATCTGTTCTGCAGTCAGCCCCTGGTCTTTTTCTGATTGATATTAAGCTTCTCCACAACTCTTTCCACAGATGTAGTCGATTTGACTCCTGTGTATTCCATCTGGCGAAGTCCACGTGTATAGTCGCCGTTTATGTTGTTGAAAAAAGTATTTGCAATGAGGAAGTAGCTGGTCTTGCAAATTCTATCACGCGCTGTCCAGCATCTTTTCTGTCACCAAGGCCTTATTTTCCAACTACCAATCCTTCTTCTTTGCTTCCAAGTTTTGCATTCCAATCACCAGTAATTATCAATGCATCTTGATTGCATGTTTGATAAATTTCAGACTGCAGAAGTTAGTAAAAATATTCAATATCTTCATCTTTGTATTAGTGGTTAGTGCATAAATTTGAATAATAGTTGTATTAATTGGTCTTCTTTGTAGAAGTATAGATATTATCTTATCACTGACAGTGTTGTACTTCAGGACAAATATTGAAATTTTTTTTTGTTGATAAATGCAATATCATTCCTCTTCAATTTGTAATGCCAAGCACAGTAGATCATTTGATTTCTGATTCAAAATTGACATACCAGTCTATTTCAGCTCACTAATGCCTAGGATATTGATCTGTATTCATTACATTTCATTTTTGATGACTTCCAATTTTTCCAGATTCAGATGTCATGCATTCCACATTCTGATTATTAATGGATATTTGTAGCTGTTTCTTCTCATTTTGAGTCAGCCCACCTCAGCAAATGAAGGTCCCAAAAGCTTACTCCATCCACTTTATTAAGGTTGACTCTACTTTGAGGAGGCAGGTCTTCCCTAGTTGTATTTTGAGTGTCTTCCAACCTGAGGGGCTCCTCTTCTGGCACATATCGGATTATGTTCCTCTGCTATTCATAAGATTTTCACTGGTCAGTTTTTTCAGAAGTAGATGCCAGGTCCTTCTTCCTAGTCTGTCTTAGTCTGGAATCTCCATTGAAACCTGTCTACCAAGGGTGACCCTGCTGGTATAAGCCACCACAGTACCGCAAACAGACAAATGAGTGGTGGTATTAATGTGTATTAGAAACTGTTAAACCAGGCACTAGTCTTGTTGGTCTCATGGAGTTTGTTGTAGTTGTTATTGGGTGGCGCTGAGTTGATTATGACTCATAGCGACCCAATAAACAATGAACAAAACACTGCCAGTCCTACACCATCATCACCGTCGTTGCCGTGTTGGAAACCATTGTTGCAGCCACTGTATCAATCCATCTCACTGAGAGATTTCCTCTTTTTCTCTGACCCTCTACTTTACCAAACATGTTGTCCTTCTCCAGGGACTGGTCCCTCCTTATAACATGTCCAAAGTATGTGAGACTAAGTCTCGCCATCCTCACTGCTAAGGAGCATTCTGGGTGTGCTTCTTCCAAGACAGATTTTTTTTTATCTTCTGGCAGTCCATGTATTATTCAATATCTTTACCAACACCATCATTCAAAAGCATCAATTCTTCTTCAGTCTTCCTAATAAGGAATAAGACAATGAATACGTTGTCCAGCTTTGCCATGTATATGAGTTGAATGAAAATACCATGACTTGGGTCAGGCACCCCTTATTCCTCAGAGTGACGTCTTTGTTTTTTAACACTTTAACGAGATCTTTTGCAGCAGATTTGTCCAATGCAATATGCTGTTTGATTTCTTGACTGCTGCTTCCATGGGCATTGATTGTGGATCCAAGTAAAATGAAACCCTTGACAACTTCAATATTTTCTCCATTTAACAAGGGTCACCCTGTTGGTATTTGAAACACCAATGGCATAGCTTCCAGCAGGACAGCAACACAAGCCACCACAGTACAACAAACTGGCAAAGGAGTGCTGGTTATGGAGTTTAGGGAGAAGGAAACTCTGAGTGCAGAAGTGGAAGACCTCAGTATTTGCAACTCTGATAAGTCCTCTTCTGTTTTCTTCAATTCCCCAACTCAGCAGGTATTAGGTAGAGCTTGTTCCTACCTAATAATTATCCCTCTGGACAACTATACTTAGGTCTGAACTCTTGCTACTTATTGCTGTGGTGAAAGGACCCAGTGTGATTTTTTGAAGATTTTGCAGGAGAGGAGCAAGAACAGAATGTAAACTACTATTTCCAATATCTTCCTGCCACTTACGACTGTCTGTAGCTCTGGGTTGTGGCACTGACCCTCATTCTTTCTGAACCTAGCACACACTAGTTCAAGAAAAGGGCCTGTCTTCTCAGTAGTTTGTCATTTCTGTTGTTGCTGCTGTTTCTGGTAATTTCGGGAATCCAAATTCCTCTCTGTCTTCTATAGTGTCTCCAGGTTGGTTTCGTAGGAGGATCAAGTAGTTCACTCCAGCTCATTATTTTACATAATCCTCTAATCTCTGACACATAGTACCCAGGCACTAAGGAGTCCTGGTGGTACAGTGGTTAAAGCGCTTGCCTGCTAACCAAAAGTTCAGCTGCTTGAACTCTCCAGCTGCTCTGCGGAAGAAAGATGTGCAGTCTGCAGAATGTTTTTGTAAAGATAACAGCCTTGGCAACCCTATGGGGCAGTTCTACTCTGTCCTATAGGTTCGCTATGAGTTGGAACAACTTGAAGGCAGTGAGTTTGTTTTTGTTTTTTTTTTGCTGTCGTTGTTGTTGTTTTACCCAGGCACTCAAAAATATCTAGGGACCACATTCTAAATAAATGTCTACTCATAACAATGTAATCTTTCATTTTTGTACATTTAGGTTCTAATTTTATTTTTTTTAATTTTGGTTTTAAAAAACACCTTAAAGGGAAGTTTCCTCTTACTTACTTTTCTAATTATTGCACAATGAGAAGAATGTATTATTTGCTTGTAAAATTTCCTGTACTTAAACACTTTGGCAAAACGAAAAAAAGGTTAACTTTCTAAGCTCTCTTTCTATTGTCACATTTGTGAGATGATAAAACTGTCGGCCTATAATGTAATGTGTTATAGTTAGATTTTATTTGTCTTTACTGTCATGACCTTGCAAAAACAAATATTTCACCAAAAAATAAAGTAGACAAAATAGGCTGGGCTACAGAAATATTACAAATAAATTGCTGTGAAAAAGATTATTGTTTTTTTCTATGTATATATTCACTTTTACTTCTAGAATTTGTTAAAATGAGTCTTTGTTGGAGTTTAAAATGGCATCTATTTCAGTGAACCACAAAGCCTGATGCAGGAAATCAGGTACTTAAAGATTTCATTTCTAAGTTCTTTTTTTTTTTTTCTTTTTTCCCCTTCTTGGGCTTCAGGAATGCAAAGTCAATTATAATTATAATATATTCATTAATGCGTTTATTTAGATGAAGCTAATGGACATGATTTATTTAAGTTTAAAGAAGCTAATTAAATAATAATGGGAATTACTTAATGATCAAGAAACAGCATAAACTTATTAGAAAGGAAAGGTTGAAGGAAGCAAAACAACTATGTGTCAGCTTTCTAGGCTAGTTCCTTACTCTACTATATAATTTGGAGGTTAACCTGGCACATTCTACAGTTGTTTAAAGCACATTTATTGAATGTTTTACAATTATGTGTTTTCCCTGTTTGCTAGGGTAGGTGACCTTTGGTTCAGCTTCTGTGTATGTACACAATTTAATTGAAGCTTTTAGAGAGTTCTAAGAAAATGGAATTAGTTTTCAAGATGTTGTCCCTCAGAGAAATCTGGCCAGGAGGTGTGAAGTTTCTAGGGTTAAATAGCTGCCTGTGTAATGGTAGGACTCTATAATTTATTTTCTCTACTCCATTTTCCTTTATCTTCTCTTCTGCCATATATGATATTTTTTCTTTTGTTGTTACGGATAGATTGTGAGGTAACCAGAAACCAGGTTCAACAAAGTTAATTAGACAAGAGGTTAACATGACCTTAAACAAATCAGTTTTAGACTATATGTGTGTTAAAGCAAATATATTCATATTGTATATTATGAGTACAGGCACAAGTTATGGCATAATAAATGAGACTGGTTTCCAAAGTCACACAACAAAATATAGACAGGATTATTTCCAAAGACTATGGTATTTTAAAAAAAAATCATTTTAGTGAAAAATCATTTATATAATACGGATTAGAATTTTTTAATTCAAAAGTTATTCAAAACTGTCAAATAAATAATATAGTAATCAAATTGCATTGTTATTGTTAATATCTTTATAAAATGAAAATATAAACTGTAAATTTAGAGTAAAAAGAATGATTTTTGTAGGTTCTAAACTGATTGTTAGAACAGTTCTAAAAAGATAAGTTCCATCTTATGCACTGCTGGTGGGAAAGCAAAATGGTACAACCAATTTGGAAAAAAATATGGCACTTCCTTAAAAAGCTAGAAACACTGAGGAGGTGGGGCCGAGTTGGTGGAGTAGTGAGATGCTTCTGGTGGTCCCTCTTAAAACAAAAGACCCGAAAAACAAGTGAATCGAATATATATGACAATCTAGGAGCCCAGAACATCAAAGGCAAAGTTGAGGACTCAGACTGAGTGGCAAGAGGATGGAGACAGGGTTCAGAAGCAGTGAGGAGTTACCAGACCTGACCCTTTGGGAACTGGTTCCCTGCAGGCCTGATTGGCTGGCGTGCACAGTGAGGCAAGCAGTGGTGTTCAGAACTCGTTTTCCACTTTGGAAGAGACTGAGGGGTGGAGAGTCTACTCAAGCCTCCAAAATCAGTGAAAAGCAGTACTCAATCAGCAAAAGATAAGTATATGCATCTAACCTACCGTGCACATCAAAAAACACCCCCTTTGGGAAGAACCGGTCTCCCATTTACCTCTCTCCGTGCTCTGCACTGGGTCCTGGCCTGCTTCAGTCAGTGATTGCTACATCCCCTGGGCCAGAAGTAGGAAGCATCATGCACCCTGAGCCATTCTCCTGGCCTTAGAGGGGGAACAAATTAACAAACAGGAAAAAATAATCTGCCAGCTCCCTTAAGCTGGGAACTCAAGGCAGACGCAGCTCCCAAGGCACAAGTATAAGGGGTTCACAGACTTTGAATGTCTTTCATCCCTGCGTAGACCTTTGTGGGCCCATTTCAACAGTGTAGGCCCTCATTAGCACAGTACAACAACAGAGTATATACCTGAAACCTAACTTCACACCTATCAGCTATATAGTGGAGTGGCAGTTTTGTGACATTTGACACCACTCTGCTCATTAAGCAGGGTCCTCACCTACCAACATCACAGGCCTGAGGACTAGTGGCTCCACCCACATCACCTAGCACCTGTGACAGGGGTCCAAGAATAAATAATGCTGCCCAGTCCTTACAACCAACAGTAGTGGGTGCCTATAGTCCAGCTGCAAAACCCACCCACCTGTACATTCTAGGGAACAGGGACATGGTTTCCTCCCAGACACTCAGGGGCAATCTTCAGCCCCCTGCCTTGCTCAGTGCATGACTCCCTACTGCACCCAGAGACCTGTGCCTACTCCAATCACCCCTGCCCATCTAGGACTGTAGGTGAGAGCCTACAGCACACACTTGTTGACTGACTGCCTGGACACCTGAGCTGAATTCACACAAGAAAAGTAAATGGACTCCTGGGCTCACATACATAATAACAGATCTAACCACCTGGTAACAGGATGTTAGAGCTTCAAAGGCACCAATAATCAAACTAGCTCACATGAGCAGCCTATCTGGGCATATCAGAACAAAACAAGAAGTTAAGACACAGTAAGCAAACATAAAATAAATATAATAACTTATTGATGGCTTGGAGACAACAGTCAATACCAAATCACATAAAAAGGCAGACCATGATGGCTTCAGCAAGCTCCCAAAACAAAGAATAAAATTTCACAATTAGACAACTCAATAGAAAGCCACAGGAGTAGAATTGAGGCAATGGAAGTCAGAATTAGTGAGACTGAAGATAAAGCACTTGACACCAACTTATTTGAGGAAAAGTCGAGTAAAAGAATTAAAAAGAATGAAGAAATCCTAAGAATTATGTGGGACTCTATCAAGATGAATAACCTACCAGTGATTGGAGTACCACAACAGGGGAGGATAACAGAAAATACAGAGAGAATAGTTGAAGATTTGTTTGCAGAAAACTTCCCTTATATAGTGAAAAATGAGAAGATATCTATCATAGACGCTCTATATCTATCCAAGATGCTCATTGAATCACAAACAAGGTAGATCCCAAAAGAAAGTCACCAAGACATATTATAATCAAACTTGCCACAACTAAAGATAAAGAAAGAATTTTAAGAGCAGCTAGGGATAAACGAAAAGTCATCTACAAAAGAGAGTCAATAAAACTAAGCTCGGACTACTCAGCAGAAACTATGCAGGAAAGAAGGCAATGGGATGACATATATAAAGCCTTGAAGGAAAAAAATTACCAGCCAAGAGTTATATATCCAGCAAAACTGTCTCTCAAATATGATAGTGAAATTAGCACATTTCCAGATAAACAGTTTAGGGAATTTGCAAAAACCAAACCAAAATTACAAGAAATACTAACGGGAGTATTCTGGCTAGAAAATCAATAACATCAGATAAGAACCCAAGACAAGAACACAGGACAGAGTAGTCAGATATCAACCCAGATAGGGAAGTCACAAAAATAAATCAAAGCTAAAATGCTGAAAATAGGGAAACAGAGATGTCAATATGTAAAAGATGACAACATTAAAATAAAAAAGAGGGACAAAAAACTGTAGTCAGAAAGGGCCACATAAACCAGAGACTCCATCAGCCTGAGAGTAGAACTAGATGGTGCCCAGCTACCACCAATGACCGCCATGACAGGGAACACAACAGAGAGTCCCTGATGGAGCAGGAGAGAAGTGGGGTGCAGAACTCAAATTCTAGTAAAAAGACCAGAGTTAATAGTCTGACTGAGACTGGAAGGACCCCAGAAGACATGGCCACCAGACTCTCTGTTAGTTCAGAGCTGAAACCATTCCCAAAGCCAACTCTTTAGACAAAGATTAAACTGGACTATATGCATGAAACGATACTCATGAAAAGAGTGCTTCTTAGGTCAAGTAGATACATGAGACTAAATGCGCAGCTCCAGTCTGGAGGTGAGATGAGAAGGAAAAAAGGGACAGGAGTTGGTTGAATGGACATAGGAAATTCAGGGTGGAAAGGATGAATGTGCTGTCACATTATAGGGAGAGCAACTAGGATCACATAGCAATTTTTTTTGTATGAGAAACTGACTTGAACTGTAAACTTTCACTTAAAACACAAAAAAAAAAAAAAAAAAAAACAGAAGTACCATACGATCCAGCAATCCTACTCGGAATATATCCTAGAGAAATGAGAGCCATCACACAACTAGACATATGCACACTCATGTTCACTGCAGCATCATTCACAATAGCAAAAAGATAGAGAAAACCTAAGTGCCCATCAACGGATGAATGGATAAACAAAGTATGGTACATACACGCCAGGGAATACTATGCAACCTAAAGAATACTGATGAATCTGTGAAACATCTCACAACATAGCTGAATCTAGAGGTCATTATGCTGAGTGAAATAAGTCGATCATAAAAGGAAAAACACTGTATGAGGCAATATTATAAAAATTCATGAAAAAGTTTACACACAGAAAGAAACAATGTGATGGTTACAAAGGAGAGGAGGGGTAAGGAGGGAAAAACATAACTAGACAATAAATAAGTGATAACTTTGGTGAAGCATAAGACAGTACACAGTACTGAGGAAGTCAGCACAACTTGATCAAGGCAAAGTCATGGAAACTCCATAGACACAACCAAACTCTGAGAGACCAAATTACTGGAGCTGACGGCTGGGGACCATGGTCTTGGGGAACATCTAGTTCAACTGGCATAATATAATTTATAAAGAAAATGTTCTACATCCTACTTTGGTGAGTAGCCTCAGGGGTCTTAAAAGCTTGTGAGCAGCCATCTAAGAGACCCCACTGGTCCCACTATCTGGAGCAAGGGAGAATGAAGAAAACCAAAGACACAGGAGAAAGATTAGTCCAAAGGACTAATGGACCACAAGTACCACAACCTCCACCACACTGAGTCCAGCACAACTAAATGATGCTACCACTACAGACTGCTCTGACAGGGATTACAATTGAGGGTCCTGGACAGAGCTGGAGAAATATGTAGAACAAAATTCAAACTCACAAAAAAGACCAGACTTACTGGTCTGACAGAGACTGGAGAAACCCTGAGAGTATGGCCCCCCGACACCCTTTTAGCTCAGTACCGAAGTCACTCCTGAGCTTCACCCTTCGGTCAAAGATTAGACAGGCCCATAAAACAAACTAACAATACATGTACCTCAATGATGTATACTAGACTAAATGGGCACATCAGCCCAGGGGTAAGGACAAGAAGGCAGGAGAGGACAGGAAAGATGGACAAATGGAAATGGGGAACCCTTGTTGAGAAGGGAAGAGTCTTCACATGTCATGGAGTTGGCAAGCAATGTCACAAAACAATATGTATATTAATTGTTTAATGAGAAACTAATTTGTTCTGTAAACCTTCATCTAATGCACACACACACACACACACACACACACACACACACAATCTTATCTACAAACTTTAAAAACTTGGAAACAGAGTTTTCCACCTGCTTAAAGATCTTCCTAATGAAGTTTCTGAGAATTTTGATCTATCCGTTAAATAAAAAATATATAAATTAAATGTCTTCTGATTCATTGCAAGAAGAGCTGATTGACATCAGAGAAAGAAGGTGCAAATCTACTAGCTGAATTTCAACAAGAATCTTCACATAATTGGTGAACGAGACAAAAATCTTAACAATAATAAGCATCTCAACTTAGTCAGCACAGTCAGCAATGTGTTTTTTGCATCTCTCTGTCTATGAAGGTGTCTTTTCAGTTATGACGGCCTTCAAAGCAAAGTATCCACACAAACTGAATCCTCGGCCTTGGAAGGCATATATTACTAAGGGCGAGACAAAGATTTTAAATAATAAAGAAACCAATGCTAACAAATCTCTCTCACCACTATTAACTTTATTAGTGACAGTAAAATGTTTTATATCATTAATAAAATCAAATACAAACAAATAAATAAATAAAAAGAGGAGTTCCAGATGTAATCGAATACCAATAGCATCATTAAAATAATGTATATACCTCATAGGAGATGATTATTAAATAGAGCACTTATTTGTGTATTTAAGTCCCATTTTGTTTGTAAATAAATAAGGCTCATCCTTATCAAGTGTCTTGGTTATCTAGTGCTGCTATAACAGAAATACCACAAGTGGATGGCTTTAACAAAGAGAAGTTTATTCTTTTGCAGTCCAGTAGGCTAGAAGTCTGAATTCAGGTTGCCAGCTCCAGGGGAAGGCTTTCTCTCTCTGATGGCTCTGGAGGAAGGTCCTTGTCATCAGTGTTCCCTTGGTCTGGGAGCATCTCAGCCCAGAAACCTCAGGTCCAAAGGGTGCATGCACTCCACTCCCGCGCTACTTTCTTGATGGTATGAGGTCCCCTTGTCTCTCTGCTTGCTTCTCTCTTTTGTATCTCAAAAGAGATTGGCTTAAGACGCTAATCTTGTAGACCTTATTGATATAACTGACGCTAACCCATTTTATTACATCATTGTGATAGGATTTACAACACATAGGTAAATCACAGATAACAAAGTGGTAGACAATCATACAACACTGGAAATCACGACCTAGTCAACTTGACAGATATTTTTAAGGGATACAATTCAATCCGTGACATAGACTCACATTTTGCATACATGTGCTGTTAATGAAAGATGTTATTGTTGTTGTTAAGTGTCCTTGTGTTGGTTCTGACTCACAGGGACGCTATGTAGAACAGAATGAAACAATGCCCCGTCCTGCACCATCCTCACAATCGTTTTTATGCTTAAACCCATTGTTGCAGCCACTGCACCAATCAATCTCGTTAAGGGTTTTCCTCATTTTTGCTGATCCTCTACTCTACCAAGCATGATGGCTTTCTCCAGGGGGCTCTTATGACTACTGTGGCTGTATAGTAGGTTCTGCGGTCAGGTGGTTTGAGTCCCTCTACTTTAATCTTCTTCTTCAATAGTGCGTTACTTTTCCAAGGCTCTTCCCTTTCCATATAAAGTTAATGATTAGTTTTTCCATCTCTTTAAAGAATGGTATTGGTATTTGGATAGGAACTGCATTGTGTTTGTAGATTGCTTTGGGTAGAATGACATTTTCACAGTGTTGAGTCTACCTATCCATGAGCATGGAATGTTTTTCCATTTATGTAGCTCTCTTCTAGTTTCTTGCAGTAGTAGTTTATAATTTTCTTTCTATAGGTCTTTTATATCCCTGGTTAGATTTATTCCTAAGCATTTTATTTTTTTAGGGGCTATTATAAATGGTATCATTTTCCTGATTTCCTTTTTGTTGTTCTCTTTATTGGTGTGTAAGAATCCCACTGATTTTTGTATGTTTACCTTATATCCTGCTAGTCTGCTAAATCTTTCTATTAGTTTCAGTATCCATTCTTGCAGTGTTATCCATAAATTGGTTATGATCCACACAGTTGAATGCCTTTGCATAGTCAATAAAACACAGGTAAACATCTTTCTGGTATTCTCAGCTTTCAGGCATGATCCATCTGACATCAGCCATGATATCTCAGTTTCCAGGTCCTCTTCTGGATCTGGCTTGAACTTCTGGAAGTTTCTTGTTGATGTACTGCTGCAACCTTTTTAAAATAATCTTCAGCAAAATTTTACTTGAGTATGATATTGATATTGTTCTATAGTTGGCGCATTCTATTGGATCACCTTTCTTTGGAAAGGGTACAAATATGGATCTTTTCCAGTAGGTTGTCCAGAAAGCTGTCTTCCAAATTTCTTGGCATAGATGAGTGAGCACTTCAATGCTGCATCCGTTTGTTGAAACATCTCAATTCGTATTCTGTCAATTCTTGGAGCCCTGTTTTTCTCCAAATCTTTCAGTGCAGTTTAATGAAAAATACTAGCTATTTATTTCACATATTGAGAGAAGAGATGAAAAAGAGAACGAAGGAGGAAAGAGGTGCTAAGTCCTGTCTATGTGCAATAGAACTCAGCTGGGCTGCAAATTTTGAAGTGAAAAAACATTTTTCAGGCAAGAATAATACAGTACCCAACAATTACACCTAATGTACTGAATTTGCTCATAATTACATGACAATAAAGTATTCTCTATTTTGACTCACTATGTCTATCCAAGGAATCCTGGTGGCACAATGGTTAAACACTCAGTTGCTAACTGAAATGTTAGTGGTTTCAACCCACTCAGCAGCTCTGCAAAAGAAAGAGCTGGCAATGTGCTCTCATAAAGATTACAGCCTAGAAACTCCTATGGGGCAGTTGTACTCTGTCACATGGGTTTGCTATGAGTCAAACACTGACTTGATGGCATCTGACAATAACAACAAAATGTCTATCAAACATTAGCACTTCTTGATTCAAGCCCATAAATATGGGGAAACTGAGTAGAGTAAGATGACAAGAAACAATGAAGAAGAATAATGCAGACTAACCTGTTCAAAAGTTTATCCACACACAGAATAAGACATCTTGGATTTGAATTCTAAATGAAGATTGAACTATGGGGCTGGTTCAAGGATTGCATTGTTCCACAGTGTAAAAACGAGCAAGACACCATTCCCACTCCCAAGGTGCTTGCTGTTACTATGCAGAAATGGTGTCTTTTGAAGCATTGGTGTTACAGTGGTAAAATTCTCTTCTTCTGTGTGGGAGACTCAGGTTTGATTCCTGGCTGTTGCATCTCATGTTCAGCCATCACCCATCCGTCAGTGGAGGCTCGCATGTTGTTATGATGTTGAACAGGTTTCAGCGGAGCTTGCAGATTAAGATGAACTAGGAAGAAATCCAGGTAGTCTACTTCTGAAAATCAGCCAGTGAAAACGCTATGTGTCACAGTGGTCCAATCCACAATCCATCATGGAAATGGTGCAGGACAATTAAGCTTTTCATTCCATTGTGCATGGGGTCACCATGAGTCAGAGGCTGACAGGATGGCAGTTAACAACAACAACAATGGTGTCTTAATCATCTTTTTATCCTAAGATTAAAAACAAAAACAGACTTTGGCACCAAGTAACTGTATATTTGTCTCTTCCTTCTTTCCTCGCTCCCTTTCTTCCATTTTTCTTTCCTTCCTCCTTCTCTCCTTCTCTCCTTCCCTCCCTCCCTCCCTGCTTCCTTCCCTTTCACAATGTATGTGGGTCCTAGAATAGAGACGTAGCAAGGCCCAAGAAGGAAATGGCAGCAGGGGACATGTCAGCAGAAAGAATCCTTGGCAGCGATGGTCATGATTTCCATGTCACAAGTGTGGCACAGAAGGTAAGAGCAAACTGATGACAGAGGACCTTATGTTCCCACCTTCCCCTTACCAAGAGATTGCCACTACATATTACTCCAGGCCTTTAACAAAATCCTGGTATAGGATTGAAAGCTAAGGTTAAGTGTTTTGCCATCTGAGCAAAGTATCTTTAAATCTTTTAAGTCACTAATTAAGTTGAGTAGTAGATAATTAAGTTATAATTCTTGAACAACTGGGTCTGTGAGCTAAATTCCCATGAACTGTAGTGACAGTGGCAGTGATTCATGTAATAATAAGCATTGCTGTTTTAAAAATTTTTTATTGTATTTTAGGTGAAAGTTTACAGTGCAAATTAGTTTCTCATTCAAAAATTTATAAATAAGTTGTTTTGTGACACTGGTTACAATCCCTGCATTGCATCAGCACTCTCCCCCTTTCCCTTTCCATTCCGAGTTCCCCATGTCCATTCATCCAGTTTTCCTGTCCCTTCCTGCCTTCTTGTCTTTGCTTTTTTGCAAGTGTTGCCCATTTGGTCTCATATACTTGATTGAACTTAGAAACACATTTCTCACCTGTGTTAATGTTTGCTTTGTGTTGTTAGGTGCCATCAAGTCATTCCCAACTCATAGCAACCCTATGTACAACAGAAGAAATATTGCCTGGTCTTGCACCATCTTCACAATCATTGTTATATTTGAGTCCACTGTTGGAACCACTGTGTCAGTCCATCTCACTGAAGGTCTTCTTCTTTTTCACTGACCCTCTACTTTACCAATCATTTTATCCTTCTCCAGGGTCTGGTCCCTCCTGACAACATGTACAAAATACATGACACGAAGTCTTGCCATCCTTGCCTCCAAGGAGCATTCTGGCTGTACTTCTTCCAAGACGGACTTGTTCATTATTCTGGCAGTCCGTGGTATATTCAATATTCTTCGCCAACACCACAATTCAAAGGCATCAATTCTTCTTTGGTCTTCCTTATTCATTGTCCAGCTTTCACATGCATATGAGGCAATTGAAAATATCATGGCTTGGATCAGGCATACCTTAGTCCTCAAACTGACGTCTTTGCTTTTGAACATTTTAAAGAGGTCTTTTGCAGCATATTTGCCCAATGCAATACATCCTTTGATTTCCTGACTGATGCTTCCATGGGTGTTGATTGTGGATCCAAGTAAAATGAAATCCTTGACAACTTCAATCTTTTCTCTGTTTATCATGATGTTGCTTATTGGTTCAGGAGTGAAAATTTTTGTTCTCTTTACATTGACGTGTACCATATTGAAGGGTGTAGTTTTTAATCACTCATCAGTAAGCGTTTCAAGTCCTCTTTGCTTTCAGCAGGCAAGGTTGTGTCATATGCATATCACAGGTTGTTGAGTCTTCCACCAATCCTGATGCCACATTCTTCTTTATATAGTCCAGTTTCTAAGATTATTTGCACAGCATACAGGTTGAATAACTATAGTAAAAAGATGCAACTCCAATGCATACCCTTCTTGGTTTTAAACCATGCAATGTTCACTTGCTCTGTTTGAATGACTGCCTCTTGGTGTATGTATAGGTTCTGAATGAGCACAATTAAGTTTTCTGGAACTCTCATTCTTCAAAATGTTATCCTTAGTTTGTTATGATCCACACAGTTGAATGCATTTGCATAGTCAATAAAACACAGGTAAACATCTTTCTGGTATTCTCTGCTTTCAGCCAAGATCCATATGACATCAGCAGTGATATCCTTGGTTCCATGTCCTCTTCTGAATACAGCTTGAATTTCTGGCAGTTCTCTGCAACCACTTTTGAATGATCCTCCGCAAAATTGTACTTGCATATGATATTAATGGTATTGTTTGATAATTGCTGCATTCTCTTGGATTGTCTTTCTTTGGAATGGGCACAAATATGGATCTCTTCAGTCTGTTGGTCGGGTAGCTGTCCTCCAAATTTCTTGGCATAGATGAGTGAGCACTTCCAACACTGCATCCGTTTGTTGAAACATCTCAGTTGATATTCCATCAGTTCCTGGAGCCCTGTTTTTTGCCAATGCCTTTAGTGAAGCTTGGACTTCTTCCTTCAGTATCATTGGTTCTTGATCATATGCTACCTCCTGAAATGGTTGAATGTCGACCAATTCTTTTTGGTACAGTGACTCTGTATTCCTTCCATCTTCTTTTGATGCTTCCTGCATTGTATAATATTTTCCCCATAGAATCCTCTAATATTGCAACTCCAGGCTTCACTTTTTTCATCAGTTGTTTTAGCTTGAGAAATGCCAAATGTGTTCTTCTCTTTTTTCTGTCTGTAACATTTTCTTGTTTTTTATAATGTTGGTGTCATATAATATTTGTCATTTTGTGATTGACTTATTTCACTCAGCATAATGCCCTCCAGGTTCATCTATGTCTTTCCCCATTTAATGGACTTTGGTCCTTTGTCAAAGATCAGCTGACAATAGGTGGATAAATTTACATCTGGGTTCTGAATTTTGTTCCATTGGTCTATGTGTCTGTCATTGTGCCAGTACCAGGCTGTTTTGACTACCATGGCTGTATGGTAAGTAAGCATTTACTTTTAATAAGCTTTTATTGTGCCTGATGTATTGACCGTTTTATATATAATATTAATTTGATGCTCACAAAACACTGTTGTTGTTGTTAGGTGATGTTAAGTTGGTTATGACCTATAGCGACCCTATGTACAGCAGAACAAAAACTGCCTGGTCCTGTGCCATCCTTATAATCATTGCTATGTTTGAGCCCACTGTTGCAGCCACTGTGTCAATCCACAAAACACTATTACAAAAATATTACTAATATTCACTTTTAAAGTTGAGGAAATTGAATCTTGGTGAGATTAAGTAATATTTCTATCTTTTTCACAGTTAATAAGTGGCTGACCACAGACTTAGAAAAAAGTAATTTACCTCCAGAGATTGTTGTCCACATTCACAGTTGTGTGAAGGAATTAGATAAAAAAAGAGACTAATTTTTACCAATTAAAAGGATAGACATTTATCTTATCTTGGATAAAAATCAGAGACAAATTTTCAGTCCATATTTTTTGTTGCTTTATCACATATCTCTTCTTTAGGAATTTAAGCTTGTCTTTAATGACGCAGGTTTGCTGGGCCTTCCTGATGGAAATTCATATGACCTGGTTGAGGAAAGAGAGATTTGTTTGGAAGGCTGGGAATAACACTTGATGTGATTTTAAGCACTATGAGAATAGAGACAACGTCTGTCTTGTCATCCCTTATCACTGTATCCCCACTGCAAGAACAGTGCCTAGAAAAAAAAAAAAAAAGGGAAGCTGAAATACACACAATGTCAATTGGTGAATGCATTGATTTGAAACATTCACTTTCCCTCTAAAGGCCTATTTTTGTATCTGTAAAATGGAAAATAAATAGTTACCCAGGGTTTTGTTAGGACAAGATGAGATAATGTATGTGAAAGTGTATTGTAAAATTTAAGAAGTTATAAAAATATATGGTCTTGCTATTTTAATTATTTCACAGAATAGAAATCTATAGATACAGAAATAAAAGCTGAACCTTGAATAAGATGTAATCTAACACTTGCCAAAATCTTAATTCAAACATTTGCTGTCTCAAAGAGACAGACTAAGAAACATGTCAACTGTGCCATCCTCTTTAGAGAGTAGTTTTCTAAACACATTCCTTGTATTTAGACCACAATAAATTAAAATACTTGAATGATATTATTTTAGTTGCTTATAGAAAGGCATTGTGTTATTTAGTTTCATGTCCCTGGCTTTGATAAAAATCAGAGACAAATTTTCGGTCCATATTTTTTGTTGCTTTATCGCGTATCTCTTCTTTAGGAATTTAAGCTTGTCTTTAATGATGCAGGTTTGCTGGACATATTATAAGACTGGCCTTTCAAAGAATAATTTACAAAATCATATTTGAAAATATTATTTATTATGATAATCTTATACTTAGAATCACTGTCTGAGTGCTTTCTAGACTTTAGTGTTTGCTCTGAAAATGCACTTGGATGTTCCCACTTGTTTAACAATGAAATCTATATTTGATATATTTTCCTTATTGTCTTGGATGCCAGGAGAAACAAGAGCTAAATACAGAACTTACTTGCAATAACTAGTTCATCCCATGTCCTCACTTTATTTTTGTACTCTCTTGATCATGCACAAAATTTTCAGTATATCTTACGCACTTGCTGTTTCCTAAGAACAAAAACAAAAGACAAAACAAAATAAAACAAATCAGGCCGTTGCTGTTAATTATTGTTTTTAGGTGTGTTTATTTTCTACATAACTTTCACAATCATTCAGTTGTTCATACAGAGCAAATGTTCAACTCAAGGCCTAACAGACAAAAAATTTTATAGCAAAAGACTTATGCATTGCCCTGTCAATATGGTTCTGACAGGTCTCAGGTCTTTTAAATGACTTGTTTCATTTTTCACAATAATAAATTTAGGAGAGAAATTGTGTGACCTATTTGCTATGTGATATTGGGAGAAGATAATTTTATAAATTACAACACTCCAAAGAACCAGAGGGCTTAAATTCTATGAGCACTACAAATAATGCATTATACTACAATCCGAGTTACTTTCCATAGACACAGAAAATAGAAAATATGCATCAGGGTTTTAGATAATTATCATGGATTGAATTGGGTACCCCCAAAAATGTGTATAGCAACTTGACTGGGTCATGATTCCCAGTGTTGTATGATTGTGTAATCTGATGCGATTTCCTTATGTGTTGTAAACTCTATAACCATCACGAGATTATATGTGATCTCCTTATGTGTTGTAAATTCTATCACTGTGATGAGGTTACACAGATGAGGTTGACAAGATTAGACAGTGTCTTAATGCAATCTCTTTTGGATATAAAAGAGAGAAGCGAGCAGAGACACACAGGAACCTCATACCACCAAGAAAGCAGTGCCAGGAGCAGAGCACGTCCTTTGGACCTGAGGTTCCTGTGCAGAGAAGCTCCCAGAACAAAGGAAGATTGATGACACAGACCTTCCTCCAGAGCCGACAGAGAAAGCTCCCCTGGAGCTGAAGCCCTGAATTTGGAGTTGTAGCCTACTGGACTGTGAGAGAATAAAGTTCTCTTTGTTAAAGCCATCCACTTGTGGTAATTCTGTTAGAGCAGCACTAGATGACTAAGACAATTATTATTATTTTAGAAGGAGAGGATTAAAATAGCAGAATGCAGCATTTCAGAGTATTTCAGAAGCAGATATATGCTTGATTTGGTTATAGTAATGTCATGGAAACAGAAGGTAGGAGGAGCAAAGCCCAACAGATTGAAGCAGGTGTAAAGAAAGAAGCCTGCAAGGGTGCTTTCTGCTAGGCTAGATTGGTGGTCCCAGGTTAGAAGATGACCTAGAAAGACTATTTATACTTGGTTGAAATTCTCTTTTATTTTAATTTACCAATAAACCAGTAAGCAAACTGTGAGATCAACTTTCAAATGTGGGGGCAGCTAGCTGACAGATTCCTTACTCCTCCTGAAGGTACACTCCAAGTTCAGTGGTCAATGCAGCTCCTGTGGAGAAAAGAACCTATCTGGTTAGAGACCTGAAGAACAGGTTTGCTTTTCTTTTTTATTTTTTTTAAACCATATTCTGATTCATATTATAACTAAGAATCTTCCTTATAAACAGTAATAAAGTCATTTTTGCTTTGTCAATGTTCTTAATTCTATCATCTCATTTAAGGAGGCTGGTCTGTGGTCTACCAAAAACATAAGTATGGAAAACAAACAATAAATGAAACAAACCTCATGATTTTACCACATGCATGTATATATATATAGTGTGTGTGTGAGTGTGTGTGTGTGTGTGATATACCAAATATACCTCATACCTTCCATCTTCTGGATAATGGTGTAAATTTGAATACTTATTATCTGGGACCCAGATCTGAAACATTGCATGTTTAAGTAATATAATCCAATGGTAACTTTTAATTCAGTGTCGTATGAGTTCCAACTCATAGCGACCCTACAGGACAGAGTAGAATTGCCCCATAGGGTTTCCAAGGAGTGGCTAGTGGATTCGAACTGCTGACCTTTTGGTTAGCAGTCGAGCTCTTAACCACCGCACCACTCCAAAAAGAACTAAAATAGATATTTTTGGAAACTAAACTTTAGTTTATTTAAGAAACTTGAGTTCCTGGCAAAGAAAGTAAACACTGAAAGAGAAAAGTACATTACTGAGTTGAAAATACAGTCCTTAGCTATACAAGTATTTGATTATCACTTTTCTTACGATGGAAGAGAGTTCTTCAAGGGAAGGAATACTGATTTGATTATCATTGTGTTCTTCAACTTCTAAAACAATGCATGACAGAAGAGGCATTTAATAAATATTTGTTGAATAAATTAAGTAATAAACCCAAAAAAATCCACTGCCATTGAGTTGATTCTGACTCATAGTGACCTCATAGGGTTTCCAAGGCTGTAAATCTCTAGAGAAGCAGCCTGCCACATCTTTCTCCTGCCGAACTGCTGGTGGTTTTGAGCTGTCAAGCTTTTGGTTAGCAGTTGATGGCTTTAACCACCGTGCCACCAGGGCACCCTAAGTAATTACTTAAGTAATGAAATAAATTAAGTAATACACCACCATAAAAATGTTAAAGTATGCTATTATTTGCCCTGCCAAACTCAAGCTGCTTACCTAAGGAGATAATGCACTGATGATTAGGTATATGTTCAAGGACTTTGCAGTTTACATCTAAAACACTTAGAACTTGATACTGTGAGTTTCAAAGTGAACTAGATAAAGATGTGTTTTTGATTATTTTCCCTGAAAGATTCACTGTAGGTCTCTGGACAACCTCTTGATTTTTTTTAGAACCCCTGAATTCTTGATGATAGAAATTATAATAATAATTTAAAAAATTTACAAGTACATGTAATGAATATGGCTTACAAATGGTTTATAATTACTGATAAATATCCTTCCATGATTTAATATACTGTAACAATTTATAAAATTCATTAAAATGTGAGCTATGGTAGAACTTGAATGCTGTACTACAGTTCGTTCTTCTGGCTATATTTTACTAAATTTTCTTACATTTATTTCCTATAAACACACTAAGTAATAACTAAAAGCAAAAATAAGAAAACCTAGGAAAAACAGGAAGACTTCTTTCATGAAGTTGTACCTGAAATAATTCTCTAAATATAGAACTGATGAGGACAAAGTGAATAGAAAAGAGAGAAGGCTTAAGGAGTATAGATAACCTTAGAGCTTATTTTGAAAAAAAATTTTTTTTTTTAAAAAAAGTAGAAGAACATCTATATACCCTAAACAGAAGATATTTTCAACCACATCATTCTTTCCTTCTAAAGCATTTAAATGCAACATTCCCTACACACATACCTTTTACATAATTTACTTGAATCACCTAATGACTTTTGCTTCTGGGAACAAGGAGTTATTGTTAGGTGCTGTTGAGTCAGCTCCGAATAACAGTGACCCTACGTTTTACAGAACGAAGCACTGCCCGGTCCTGTGCCATGCCCACAATTGTTGTTATGCTTGAGCCCATTGTTGCAGTGATTGTGTCAATCCATCTTGTTGAGGGTCTTCCTCTTTTTGGCTGACATTGTACTTTACTAAGCATAATGTCCTTCTCAAGGGATTGATCTCTCCTGACAACATATCCAAAGTTTTTAAGATGTAGTCTTGCTTCTAAGGAGCATTCTGGTTGTACTTCTTTTGTAACAGTCCATGGGATATTCAGTATTCTTTGCCAACACTTGGTCTTCCTTATTCAGTGTCCAGCTTTCACATTCATATGATGCAATTGAAAATACTATGGCTTGAGTCAGGCGCACGTTAGTCTTCAAGGTGCCATCTTTGCTTTTCAACACTTTAAAGAGGTCTTTTGCAGCAGATTTGCCCAGTGCAATGCATTGTTTGGTTTCTCGACTGCTGCTTCCATGGACACTAATTGTAGATTCAAGTAAAATGAAATCCTTGACAAATTCAATCTTTTCTCTGTTTATCATGACGTTGCTTATTGGTCCAGTTGTGAGGATTTTTGTTTCTTTATATTGAGTTGTAATCCATACTGAAGGCTGTGATCTTGGATCTTCATCAGTAAGTGCTTCAAGTCCTCTTCACTTTCAGTAAGCAAGGTTGTGTCATCTGCATAATGCAGGTTATTAATGAGTCTTCCTCCAATCCTGATGCCCCGTTTTTTCTTCATATAGTCCAGCTTCTTGGATTATTTGCTCAGCATATAGATTGAATAAGTATAATGAAAGGATACAACCCCGACTCACACCTTTCCTGACTTTAAACCACACAGTATCCCCTTGTTCTGTCCAAACAACTGCCTCTTGATCTATGTAGAGGTTCCTCATGAGCACAATTAAGTGTTCTGGAATTCCCATTCTTTGCAATGTTATCCATAATTTGTTATGATCCACACAGTTGAATGCCTTTGAATAGTCACTAAAACACAGGTAAACATCTTTCTGGTGTTCTCTGATTTCAGCCAGGATCCATCTGACATCAGCAATAATATCCCGGTTCCACATCCTCTTCTGTTTTCCTGTTCCTCTAAGTACAACTAAAAGTCTTTGGAAATATATTACAAACATAAATAAATAAATAAGAAAACTCTCAAAGGCAAAAGGAAGAAAACAGATAGGCTAGAGACCTCAGAACCTGAGGAACAACATGGTGATGCGTTCTCTGAGTATTCTTTTTTCTCATGTATTGCAGATTGGGTACTGGAGAGCCAGCAACCTAGACCCATCACAGACAAAAAAATCCCAAGAGAAGCCTGCTATCTCCAATGAAAGGGCCAGGAAAGGGGCAGCTTAGTAAGAGAGAAAACATTTAGATAATAACTGCCCCACTCCAACCACACATCATGGAAAAAAATGTGGTCTCACTCCCACCAACAGAGGCCAAATGGACAGCCTAGACTTGTATTCTTGCCAGGATGTAGTGAGTCACCCTAACCCCCTTGCTGAGATGATGTCATAAAAGGCGGAGTTGGGAGATGGGGTTGTTCTTTCTGGTGGGCAGTAAATAGTTCTCACATCCAGTAATGTCAGTGGTGTTCACACTGGGAACATGGACTTCCATCCCTACTTGGTGGTAATGAGGTGCCCCTCTCTCTGCCTGCTGAAGTGGAGTCATAACTTTTACTACCACTTAGGAGTAACAAGATCACCCTCCAAGGTGTTAGAAGAGGCAATGAAGAAAGCAGTAATAAAACATCTCTGAACTTCCAAGCCAGGGTAATAAAATTGGAAACTTAATAGAAAGCCTGAACCCCTGTTACATATCCAGCAGCAGAAAGGAATAACAAAGAGCTTCTTTTCCATGCTAGATGTCAAAGGGGACAAAGTGGAGAATCCATTCCTCCACCAGAGAAGTGTCAAGGAAAACCTGATAAAACACAAAAACTAAATGAGATATGGAGTTTATAACATAATACCTCAAGTATTCAGGGTTTAACGGAAAATCACTTATCATACTAAGAACCAAGAAACAAGATTATCTAAACCTGAATATGAAAAGACAATTAAAAGACCGCCAACACCAAGATGATACATATGTTAGAGATATTTGACAAGAATTTTAATACAGCCATCATAAAAATGCTTAGATGAGCAATTAAGTACATACTTGAAGCACATGAAAAACTAGAAAGTTTCAGTAAAAATACAAACTATATAAAGAAGAATTAAATGGAAATTTTAGAGTTATACAACTCAATAACTTAAATTAAAACAAACAAATAAACAATGGATGGGCTCACAAACAGAACGGAGAGGACAGAATGTATCAGTAAACTTGAGGATAGAAGAATAGAAATTTTCCAGTCTGAAAAACAGAGAGACAATAGAATGAAATAAAAAAAAGAACAGAACCTCAGGGACTGATAAAACTTTAATAGATCTAACATTCATGGAACCAGAGTCCAGGAAGGAAAGGGAAAAAAAGAGGGCAGAGTTTAAAAACCATTGAAGAAATAACGGCTGATATTTCCCCTATTTGGCAACAGACATAAACCTACAGATTCAAGAACAGCAAACATCAAACATGATAAACCTAAAGAAATCCACACCAAGAAAAAAGGTAAACATTTGAAAACTAAAGACAAATAAAAACCTCAAAAGCAACAAGAACAGTATTACCTATATGAGAAAATTATTTGAATGACAGTTAATTTTTCCTCAGAAACTACGGAGGACAAAAGGAAGTGGCATAATTTTTTTTCTTTTCATAAGCTAAAATACTGGTTGAGTCAATTGTATTGCCAGCAAAGGTAGTTTTTTAGTAATAAATGGGAAATCAAGAAAATCTCAGATGAAGGAAAACTAAGAAAATTTGCCACTAGCATACCTACCCTAAAAGGAATGGATCATAGGAGCTTTATAAATAGAAAGGGAATAGTCTAAGAAGAAATTTGGGAAGGAAGAAAAAAATGGAAAGAACTGATATATGAGTATATGCAATGCACATTTCTCCTCTTCTTGAGTTTCTAAACATTTGATTGATGAAGCAAAATTGATAACACTATGTGATATGGTTCTCAATGTATGTATAATAAACATTTAAGGCAATTATAAATGGACTAACTCCATTGTGTGCATGTATCATATTTTGTTTATCCATTCATCTGTTGATGGGCATTTTCCATCTTTTTGCTATTGTGAATAGTGCTGCAATGAACATGAGTGTGCATATGTCTATTATGGTACATACAGCCAATGGAATCTATGCAACAGTAAAGAACAATGATGAATCTGCAAAAACATCTCACATTTATGAATCTGGAGGGCATTATGCTGAGCAAAATAAGTCACTCACAAAAGGACAAATATTGTATGAGACCACTATTATAAAAACTCAAGAAATGTTTACATAAAGAAAAAAAAAACATTCTTTGATGGTTACAAGGGCTGGAAAGGGGAAATCACCAACTAGATAGTACACAAGTGTCAATTTTGGTAAAGGGAAAGACAACACATAATGTAAGGGAAGTCAGCATAACCTGACCAAGGCTAAGTCATAGAAGTTTCCCAGGCACATCCAAACTCCTTGAGAGACTGAATTACTGGGGCTGAGGGCTGGGGACCATGGTCTCAGGGGACATCTAACTCAATTGGCGTAACATAGTTTATAAAGAAAATATCCTACGTCGTGATTTGGTGAGTAGCGTCTGGGGTCTTAAAAGCTTGTGAGCGGCCATGAAAGATATTCTACTGGTTGCGCCTTGTCTGGAACAAGGAAGAGTGAAGAAAACCAAAGACATAAAGTAAAGATTAGTCCAAAAGACTAATAGACCACAACTACCATAGCCTCCACTAGACTGAGTCCAGCCCAGCGGCAAGGATGAGAAGGCAAGTGGGGACAGGAAAGCTTGTAATGGGAAACCCAAGGTCAAGAAGAGAAGAGTGTTAACATGTTGTGGGGGTGGCAACCAATATCACAATACAATATGTGTATTAATTTTTTAATGAGAAACTGATTTGCTCTGTAAGCCTGCATCTAAATTACAGTAAACAAACAAATAAATAAATGGACCACCTCTTTGAAGACACAAACTGCCAATATTCACACAAGGAGAAATATATAATCTGAATAGGTCTATATTTATTAAAGAAATTGAACCAATAATTAATAGCGTTTCAAAACAGAAGGCACCAGGCTTTCTGTTTTCACTGATAAATTCTACCAAACATTTAAGGAAGAAATGATATCAATTCTCTACAATCTCTTCCAAAATATGGAAGCAGAAAGAATATTTCTTAACTTATTCTATGAAGATAACATTATAATACATATACAAAAATCTATATAATATGAAAACCAGATGAAGACATAAAAAAGAAAGGAAAACTACATACTAATAAATTTCATGAACATAGATGCAAAATTCTCAGTGAAATATAAATAAGTAAGATATAACAATGTGTAAAAATGAACATACACCACTACCAAATGGTATTTAATCCAGATATGAAAAAAAGCTGAAGTAAAATCAATGAACAGAAGATTTAGAATGGTGGCTCAAGAAGACAAAGTATTTTAATGAAATGTACAAAAATTGGAGTTAGAAAACCAAAAGGGAAGAACACACTTGGCATTTCTCAAGCTGAAAGAACTGAAGAAAAAATTCAAGCCTCAAGTTGCAGTAATGAAGGATTCTATGGGCAAAATATTGAACTTTGTAGAAATAATCAAAAGAAGATAAAAGGAACACAGAATCTCTGTACCAAAAAGAATTGGTCACATTCAACCATTTCAGGAGGTAGCATATGATCATTGATGGTACTGAAGGAAGAAATCCAAGCTGCACTGAAGGCACTGGTGGAAAACAAGGCTCCAGGAATTGAGGGAATACCAACTGAGATATTTCAACAAATGGATGTAATGCTGGAAGAATACACTCATGTATGCCAAGAAATTTGGAAGATAGCTTCCTGGCTAACAGACTGGAAGGGATCTATATTTGTGCCCATTCCAAAGAAAGGTGATCCAATGGAATGTGGAAGTTATCAAACAATATTATTAATATCACACACAAGTCAAATTTTGCTGCAGATAATTCAAAATTGGTTACCGCAGGGAACTGCCAGAAATTCAAGCCGGATTCAAAAGAGGACATAGAACCAGGGATATCATTGCTGATGTCAGATGATCTTGGCTGAAAGCAGAGAATATCAGAAAGGTGTTTACCTGTTTTTTATTGACTATGTGAAGGCATTTGACTGTGTGAATCATAACAAATTATGGATAACATTGTGAAGAATGGGAATTCCAGAACACTTAATTCTGCTCATGAAGAACCTATACATAGATCAAGAGGCAGTAGTTTGGACAGAGCAAGGGGATACTACGTGGTATAAAGTCAGGAATAGTGTGAGTCAGGGTTGTATCCTTTCACCATATCTATTCAATCTGTATGCTGAGCAAATAATCCAGAAGCTGGACTATATGAATAAAAATGGAGCATCAGGATTAGAGGAAGACTCATTAATAACCTGAGTTATGCAGATGACACAAACTTGCTTACTAATAGTGAAGAGGACTTGAAGAACTTACTGATGAAGATCAAAGACTACAGCCTTCAGTATGGATTACAAAGAACACAAAAATCCCCACAACTGGACCAATAAGCAACATCATGATAAACGGAGAAAAGATTGAAGTTGTCAAGGATTTCGCTTTACTTGGATCCACAATTGACAGTCATGGAAACAGCAGTCAAGGCATCAAACGACGCATTGCACTGAGCAAATCTGCTGCAAAAGACCTCTTTGAAGTGTTGAAAAGCAAAGATGTCACCTTGAGGAATAAGGTGCACCTGCCCCAAGCCATGGTGTTTTCAATCACCTCATAGACATGCGAAAGCTGGACAATAAATAAGGAAGACCAAAGAATTGACTCCTTTGAATTGTGGTGTTGGCAAAGAATATCGAATATACCATGGACTGTCAAAAGAATGAACAGATCTGTCTTGGAAGAAGTACAACCAGAATGCTCCTTAGAAGCAAGGATGGAGAGACTGTGTCTTACATACTTTGGACAGGTTGTCAGGAGAAATCAGTCCCTGGAGAAAGATATCATGCTTGGTAAAGTACACGGTCAGCAAAAAAAGAGGAAGACCCTCAATGAAATGGATTGACACAGTGGCTGAAACAATAGGTTCAAGCTAAACGGTTTTGAGGATGGCGCAGGACCGGTCAGTGTTTGTTCTGTTATTCACAGGGTCGCTATGAGTTGGAACTGACTCAATGACACCTAACAACAACAACATCACATCAACAGACTAAAATAAGAAAAATCGTATGTCTATATGGAGCCCTGGTGGCACAGTGGTTAAGAGCTTGACTTCTATCCAAAAGGCTGGCAGTTTGAATCCACCATTTATTCCTTTGAAACCCTATGGGGCAGTTCTACTCTGTCCTGCAGGGTCGCTAGGAGTCGGAAACGACTCCATGCAACTTTTTTTTTTTTTTTAATATCAATAGATGCAGAAAAAGCATTTTATAAAATTCAACATCCATTCACAATAATATCTCTGATAACTAGGAATAGAGGAAAGTTCTTCAACTTAATAAACAACATTCACAAAAAACCTGCAGCTAACATCAGACTTAATAGTGGGAATCTAGGTGCTTTCCCCATAATAGACATAAAAGGAAAGATGTCCCTTCTCCCCACTCCTATTCAACTTTGTATGAAAAGCCCTAAACAATACAGTGAAGTATGAAAATAAAAGAAAAGTATACAGATTGGGAAATAAAAAATAAAACTCTCATTGTTTACAGATGATGCAATTATCATGGGTATCTACACAGCAAAACACATGCCATGCCGGTTCAGATCTTCTTCCTCATTAGTCCAGCCTCTAGGACTCTCTCTCAAGAAAAAATAAAATTTATACAGAAATAATCTCCACACTAAGATAGTTTCACTAGAGAATTCTACTAAATATTTAAAAAAGAATTAAAACCAATTCTTCACAGTCTCCTCCTGAAAATAAGAGGGAATACTTTCCAGTTCATTCTATAAAGCCAGTGTTAATACCAAAATTAGACAAAGGTCATTACAAAAAAGAAAAAAAAACCCTACAGACTAATATACCTCATGAACATAGATGCAAAAATTCTTTTTTTGGAGTTATTTTCTTTTAATTTATTGTGGTGAAAACATACATAACTTGTCATGTCAGTAATTTTTACACGTGAAATTCAGTAACATTGATTATATTCTTCAAGTTGTGCAACCATTCTCTCTATCTTTTTTCAAATTATTCCACCACTATTAACATATATTAACATAAATTCAATATCCCCTAAGCAAAATCTCCCTCTTTTCTCCCTTACACCCCTAGTAACCATCAATAATCTTTGTTTTCAATATATTTCTTGTTTCAAATAAGTAAGATCATACAATATTTGTTCTTTTGTGATTGACTTATTTTGCTCAGCCTGCTGCTTTCAAGGTTCATCCATGATTGTGAGGATGGTGCAGGATAGGGCAGTGTTTCCTTCTGTCATACATGGAGTTGCTATGAGTCGGAACTGACTCTATGACACCTAACAACATAGCAACAGGAATTAAAAAAATTATCAGTATATATTATGTATACGGTTCATAGAATGTGTTATGGATTGAATTGTGTCCCCCAAAAATGTGTGTCAACTTGGCTAGGCTGTGATTCCCAGTATTGTGTGGTTGTCCACCATTTTGCAATCTGATGTAATCACCTATGTTATAAATCCTGACCTCTATGATATTAATGTTCCACTGTTATTCATAAGGTTTTCACTGGCTAATTTTTTCAGAAGAGGACTGCCAGGTCCTTCTTCCTAGTCTGTCTTAGTCTGGAAGCTCAGAAGAAACCTGTCCACCATGGGTGTGTCCCTGGTGGCATTTGAAATACCAGTGTCATAGCTTCCAGAATCACAGCAACATGCTAGCCACCACAGTACCATAAACTGACAGTGGCTTCAACAATGGACTCAAGCATAACAACAATTGTGAGGATGGTGAAGGACAAGGCAGTGTTTCATTCTATTGTACATAGGGTTGCTATGAGTTGGAACTGACTTGACGGCACCTAACAACAACAATATGATTAGAGGCAGTTATGTAAATGAGGCAGGGTATTATCTACAGGGTTAGGTTGTATCTTGAGTCAATCTCTTTCGAGATATAAAAGAGAGAAAAGAGCAGAGAGATAGGGGGACCTCATCCCACCAAGAAAGCAGTGCCAGGAGCAGAGCATGTCTTTGGACCAGAGTCCCTGCACTGAGAAGCCCCTAGTCCAGGAGAAGATTGATGGCAAGCACCTTCCCCCAGAACCGACAGGGAGAGAAAGACTTCCCCTGGAGCTGGTGACCTTAATTTAGACTTCTAGCCTCCTAGACTGTGAAAGAATAAATTTCTATTTGTTAAAGCCATGCATTTGTGGCATTTCTGTTATAGAAACACTAGATAACTAAGACAGCATGGTTTATAGTGTTGATAAATATCCATCCATGATTAATATGCTATAACCATTTATAAAATCCATGAAGTTTGAGCTATGGGGGACCTTGAATGCTTTGCTGATTCATCCTTCTGGTTGTCTCTTAACAATTTTTTTAAAAAAAATATTTATTTCCTATAAACACACTGACTAGCAGTAAAACTTAGGAAAATTCATAAGATCACTTTAATGATGTTGTACCCAAAACATTTATCTAAATACACAAATGATAGAGTGTATAAAAGAGAGTTTAGAGAAGTTGTAAGTAATATAGATAATCAAAGCTCATTTTGATTTTTTTAAGTTAGCAAAAATACATCTATAATCTCAAGCAGATATTTTGAATCACATCATTCTTCTTTTCTAAGGCATTTAAAGACAACTCCTCCTACGTACCTACATAGCTCATATATAATTCATTTGAGTCCCATAATGTACACAAAATATAGGTAAAGGACTAGAGCCAATCTGTATTTACTGACTAGAAATCAGAGTCTCAGATGTTAATGAAACATTGCTTGGGACTAAAATGATCATCAAATGAAAAATGACTTAGCTGTTTTTCTTAAACTATTTAATTATAGACTCATCATTTTCCAATATTTATCTGACTACCAAAACAAAAATGGTTTTAAATTAAAACTAGCTCTGTAAATTTATCTTTTGATATTGTTAAATCCTATTATAACAATCTTTCTGGGACAGCAAGTTATTTTCTTTATAATGGATTGTCATGAATTAAATTGTGTCCCCCCAAAATATCTTTCAACTTGGCTAGACCATGATTCCCAGTATTGTGTGATTGTCTGCCATTTTGTCATCTGATGTGATTTTCCTAAGTGTTGTAAATCCTATCTCTATGATGTTTATGAGATGGAATTAACAGCAGTTATGTTAATGAGGCAGGACTTAATCTACAAGATTGGATTGTGTCTTGAGCCAGTCTCTTGAGATATAAAAGAGAGAAGCTAGCAGAGAGACAGGAGGACCTCATACTAGCAAGGAAGCAGCCTCAGAGCAGAGTGCATCCTTTGGAACCAGGGTTCCTGCATGGAGAAGCTCCTAGACCAAGGGAAGATTGATGACAAGGGCCTTCCTCCAGAGCCAAAACAGAAAGGCTTTCCCTGGAGTTGACACCCTGAATTTGAACTTCTAGCCTACTAGGCTGTAAGATGATCAACTACTGTTTGTTGAGACTATCCAGTTGTGGTATTTCTGTTATAGCAGCACTAGATAATTAAGACGTGGATATTCTTAAAAATGAATATATTTCCACAATAATTTTCTGAGGTCCTAGAAATAGCTATAGGTGTTATGATCAGATTTAGTAATAGATCAGTGAAAATCAGAGAAATCAAAATCTACTTTTTAGTTTATGAACTTTCCCTTTGTATCATCAGTATTTCTTGGGTGTTTTGGGACTTTGGGTAGTGTATTTTGGTGGTTGAGATAAAAAACATGGGGAGTAGTAAAGGAAGTTAAAGGATATTACTTCTTGGTGGCAAGAAACAATATAAAATCTGTTAAATTGCAGTTGCATTTTGCATCATTGTCTTTTCTACCTGTCCATAATACAAAGAAAAAAATGTTATTTATTTTTGTGTAACAAACTACCCCAAAACTTAGTGGATTAAAACAACTACCATTTTATATGTTCAAAATTCTCTGGGTCAGCTTATGGTGCGGGTTAGCATGGATGATCTCTTTGGTCATCCAGTGGTTTGACTGGGGCTGGATAGTCTAGGATGTTTGGCAGTTGGCAGATATAGGGAGCCTCAGCTGGCATGGCTTATCTCTGCTTCTTTGTGCTTGGTAGGTTAGACTGCACTTCTTCTTATGGTGACAAAAAGTTCCCAGCAACAAGAGGGAGAAACACAATTTGAAAGTGCTTTTCAAGCTTTTCGCTAGTATCTAATTGCTTAAAGCAAGTCACATGGCCAAATGCAGATGCAACAGGTGGAGAGATAAATCTCACTTCTTGGTGGGTGGAGTAGCAAAGGCTTATCGCAAGGAGGTATGCATATAGGGATGGAAGCAATTTGGGTCCTTTTTTTTTTTTTTTTCATCTACCAATACATGGCTAGACACAATAAAAAGTAAGACTTTTATAGGATCACGACGTATACAATTACTTGCAACAATCAACAATACTTTGTTTCTACAGATAATTGCTAGAACCTGAATATAGGTTTATTGTACAATGCATTGCTCCATAATTGTAAGCACAGTAATGAGATTTCCCCATGATTTAATCTATGTTGTGCAAAAGGAAGCATAATAATTATATATCATAATACCAAAAAAAAAACCTTAAAAATATTTAACCTTTGAGTCAACTAAAAAGGAGATGTTAACTAGTATATTTTGGTTGGATTAAATAGAAACTCCTATACAGTGGTGTCTATAAGAAGAAAAAAGACAGAAGTTGAATTAATTTGTTTTTCTGCATAAACTGAAACCTCTTGACATAAAACCAATAATGAGAGCTCATAGAAACAAAGCAATGACTATAAACAAAAAATATGCCAGTAGCAATTAAATACTTAGAGAAAATGTTAATGACCCATATTAAAGGTAAGATTTTAGTATGAAGGAAAACACACACACACAACGATATAACAGAGAATGGAGTAACATATTCAGTAAACGTGCCGACTATTTTAGGTGAGGGGGACAGGGCAATTGGACTTTCAGCTTTCTACCACTTTGATGCAAATGTGAATGCCCAAGATTGTTGTGACATTCTGAATCTGAATTCTGCTGTTCTTTTACATTACTACTACCGGATGGTTATTATTATTTGCTGGCTAGGAAGAAATATACATGGTGAACCAATCCTAGACTAGTAACAGGTTGCTGTCCCAGAAAGCTTGTAGTTAAGAATATGAACAGGTATAATGTAGAACAAAACAAGGCAAAAATACTGACTGTCCCCTGCAGCTTAATAAAGCAAGGAGAAGTTTTTCAGAAATTAGTGAGAGAAAAGAGACAAAAATCTTGGAAAAAGTATACCAGGGATTACTTAAACCTTTGATATCTATGACTTGCAGCACTATATGAAATGCTAAGTTGTCATTCAACCCTAAGTGGCTGAATGGTTAAAATCAGGCATAGGAAAAAAAGAATGTTGGGCAATAATCCTGAAAAACTTATGGTTTTGTGAAACAGATACAATAGGGCATGTATCTGCTGATAATGTTAAACCCATGAAAAATTATCTTACCTTTTATTTTAAGTACATACCTTATGTGATCTTTTATTTTATATATAGTAGATGTGTCATTTTATAGCAAATTTTTGGGAGTATTTATAAATTCTTTTGGAAGCTATAAATTCTTTGTAAAACCAGATATTCTTAATTTAAAAGATTATTAGAAGGACCTAGGGACACAACAGACCCATGGCCAGAGAACCTAAAGATCATGAGAGCCAGCATTCAAAAGGTCCATCATTCTCATCCCATCGTCATGTATCCAGCTTCAGAAAGTGGATTATCAACAGGTAAATGGTTTTGGCCTTTTTGCTTTATTATAGGGTGACTCTGTCTATAGGCAATATGAGGACCCCATTAGGTTTAATCCAATTATGTGTTATCTCCACATTACTCTTGACATTCTCCAACCACTCTATTGTTTTGAGGCAAAATAGTCTTTTAAATCTCTAGAGTTCCCCAATTATGTGTCTGTTTGCAGTAAACATGCCTGAACCATGGCACCATGGATTAAGCCTGAGGCAATGCTACTTTCTGCCTTCCTATAATAAGCTCCATGCTGATCAGCTCCAGAGCTCAGATCCATGTGCTGGCGATATACAGAGACTCTGATGCTTGGGTCCTATGAATAGCTCATGATGCATTTATTTTAGTTCTGAGTATATTCCAGAAAACTGAGAATATCTCCTTCTATTTCAAACAAAGAGCTTTGGATACAATTAGAGCTTTTCCTTAGTTAAAATATTGATGAGAAGCATAGATACTTGGGTTCTACATTGCATTTTCAGAGGAAGACTCAACCAACATCTTATTCAGAGTTTTAAGGCCTCCACCAGATAGTGCCTTGAAAGCAGAACTAGTGTTTTAGTCTGTATATCATAAGGGATAGAACAATGCCTGGTACTTTTCAAATGCAGTTATGAACTTCCTTCTCTGTGGTCCTCTAACAACACATTCATACTACTACTCATTAATTAATTCAACAAATATTTATTGAGCCTCTAGTATGTGTCAAGCACTGTTCTAGGTGGTGAGGATATAGCAATTTTCAAAACAAATGAGGTTTTTAACCTCATGGCATTTATATTTTGTTTTGTTTTATTCAGAGTTAAACATTTATAGACCATATTTTAATGCTTTATTGTGGTGTATGGCTTTCATTCAATTACTTCAGGATAAGAGTCATCACAAACTAACTGTCCCATTTCCCTTTGTGACCTTGGTATCAAATGTGTGGGTAAAAGTCATCTGTACTCAAGGTATCAACTCTGAGAGTTTAATCTCAGCCTGCACACAGGAATGAATAAACTGGAGGGACTTGTACAGATTTCCTAGGCGTGGGATGAATAATCAAATTCAATTTTATATATGCTGAGTTTGAGATTTACATATAGACCTCCAAGGAGAAGTGTTCTGATACAGAGCTGATGATTGTTAGAGAAGGGTCCCAGAGAAGGTGAGTGATGATGGAACAGAGAACACAACTGGTGGATATTCTCTCACTGAAGGAATGTTGTTGCTGTTGTTAGGTGCTGTCGAGTCAGTTCCGACACATAGCGACCCTATGTACAACAGAACTAAAGGAATAGGAAAAGAAAAAGGAAATGTGTCAATGTTAATAACTTTGTTGTTGGCCTGGAAGGAAGTTTAAAGAGTTCTTGACTGGTATCTTCTATTTACTCAGTAAAGTAAGAAGCATTGTCATTTGCTGAGACTGAGACATAAGGAATATAGGAGCTATGAGAAGAGAGGTGACAATTTTTAGCTATCTACTAAGGGAAATATATCGAAGAAACACCTGAAATACAGTTTCCTAGGGAGTAATAAAGAAACAATTAAACTAAAATTTGTGGTGGTTTGGATACAATGTTTTAAATAATTGCAAGGATTTTTAGTAATCAGATAATATTATTAAATATTCATAAAATATATAATATTGAATATTGTTAAATATTAAAATAATTAAATAATAATAATTTAAAATATTGTTGAATATTCTTAATTCAAACTTTCCACTAATTCTGACAGTCTCCCGCTAAGACCAAATCACTGTATGTTACAATAGCAAACACTTTTATGATGCTTACCTCCTAAATGCCTTGTATATTATTCACTTATTTAATTCTCACAGTAATCCTGAGAGGCAAGTACTAGTAATTTTCTCATTTTACAGCTGAGGAAATAGAGTTATAAAGGATAAGTGACTTGGCCAAAGTCATATGGCACAGCTGAGATTCCAACCAGACCCACTGGCTGCAGAACTGGTGCTTTTAATCATTTCACTACCTGTTTCTCCATTTGGATTTCTATAATATCTATATAGTCTATTCATAAACGTCAGTTATTTTATTTCATTTTCTCATTATGTAAACCAAGCTGCAACAGTATAAAACACAACAAACAAAACAAAAAATGGAAATGCCAAGAAGCAAACAGTGAGGCAATAAGGGAACCTCTTTACACAGTTTCACTTCATGGTATTTGGAGAGATACTTGATAGTTCAACACAGGAAATAATCACAGATGACATAACTTTTAAAGATTAGAGGAAGCATCTTCTATGACACTCTATGTGGAAGCTGTTTTACTCTCATCAGAAGTCAAGAAAATCTATAAATTCCCTTTCATCCTAACATAGAAGTCATTCTGAGGCAATGGTAGACAAACACAGCATTTAAGGGGATCTCTGCAAGATCAATAGTAACATAAATAAAATGTTAGAGGTATAGAAACACACATGATGAAGACTGTATTTTGAGAACTGGGTTTTCTTTAATTACAGACATAGACTGAAACATCTCTGAAATTAGGGAGCCCTGGTGGCACAGTGGTTAAAGCCCTTGGCTGCTAACAAAAAGGTCAGTGGTTTGAACCCAGCAGCCACTCCACAGAAGAAAGATGTGGCAGTCTGCTTCTGTAAAGATTATCAAAACCAAACCAAACCCCTTGCCATAGAGTCAATTCTGACTCATAGCGACCCTGTAGGACAGAGTAGAACTGGCCCACAGGGTTTCTAAGGAGGGGCTGGTGGATTCAAACTGTTGACCGTTTGGTTAGCAGCCAAGCTCTTAACCACTGAGCCATTGGAAACCCTATGGGGCAGTTCTACTCTGTCCTGTAGCGTGTCTATGAGCTGGAATCAGGCTGATGGCAATAGGTTTTTTTTTGATTTATTGTTTTGAATATCTCTGATTAGCATGTCACTTCAGTTACAAGGATGTGATTAATCCAAGTTATGCAAAACCTTAAGAGAAAAACATCAGTTCTCTAGCCGTTCATGCCTGTAAGTTTTGCTAATAACTAAAAACCAAGGATGTATATTTTGTGGTCTCTGTATAACCCAGGAAACCCTGGTGGCGAAGTGGTTAAGAAGTATGCTGCTAACCAAGAGGATCGGCAGTTTGAATCCACCAGGCGCCCCTTGGAAACCCTATGGGGCAATTCTACTGTGTCCTATAGGATCACTGTGAGTCAGAATCGAGTCGACAGTAAAGGGTTTTTTTTTTAATATAACCCCATATGCAAATATTACAATTTACTGTTCAGAAATTTGGATTACAATGATTTTATTTTAAATTCATCAAATTAAAAAAACCCTTAAATATTTTAATAAGAAATTAGTAGATAAAACTGACATTTGTAGATTCTAGTGGCCAGAGAGAGCTGATCAAATAAGCTACATTCTTAACAGTATTTTTTTCTGAGCTAGGCTGGTTCATGAATCTCTCAAATATTACAATAGCACCACACCTTAAGTCATATATTTAGATGATATTAATATTATACTGTATTTTAAAATCATACCAGCTTTGTATATACACAAAGATTATATGACTATCTACACTATAAAGCTTTTGGAATTGGAATCTATTTTGCTCTGATACCACTAAGTTTGCTGAGAGTACATCAGCATTAGTCTCACCACTATTTAAAAGCTTCAATCCAAAGAACATCATGCTTTTAAAAATGGCCTGTGGCATCCCAAACTCATTTATATTGTATTAGCTACTAATTCAGTAATGTGCTGTCTATTTGTTGATCTAATAACATGAGCAATGAGTATGAAATAACCTTATGGTGCTTATTTAAGGACGAGAATTAAGTACATTTCTAGAGAGTTTCCTAACTTCCATTTTCTCAACATATTAATCCATACCACATACTAATTTAGTTCAAAGAACATTATTAAGAACTTAATATGTACACAAGAGTGCCCTAAGTTCTGTTATTACAAAGCTGAGTAAGACATAACAAGATGTTTAAGGAGTCCATTGTGTTGTAATAAAGACGGATATAGTGTGATGCAATCTATAGTAGAAGTATATATTCATTCATTTATTGTTACTGTTATTTGCTATTGAGTCATTTCCAATTCATGGTGACTTCATGTGTGCATAGTAGAACTGCTCTATAGTGTTTCCAAGGCTGTGACCTTTTGAAAGCAGATCGCCAGGACAATTTTTCAAGGTGCCTCCGTGTGGGTTCCAACCACCAAACTTTCAGCTAGTAGAAGAGTGCTTAACCATTTATGCCACCCAGGGACTCCTTAATTCATTTAACATATATTTATTGTACACCTACTATGTGCCAGACTTATATATATATATAGCACAGTCTCAGAATAGTAAAATTATTAAAAATGAGAAAGTTAGGTGAGTTTTCATGAGAAAGGTGACATCTAAGTTAGATGGTACTCCAATAAGGAATCAGCATATACAAAGGTATAGAGATATGAAATAGCAAAAGTTGAGGATATACAAGTAGCTTGGCATTTTTAGAGTATGGAGTATGAAAAGGAGCACAGTTCATATCATGAAGGGTTATAAAACCTTCCTTAATTATACCCATACCACTGTCTTCTGCTTGCATAGCTTCAAGTGTTTTTCATTCCGTATCAAACCAATTCTGAATATGTGTACTCAGAAATATATATTTTTGAGAAAGCTGTTTACTCAATGCAATATGTCATTTGATTTCTAGACTGCTGCTTCCATGGGCATTGATTTTGATCTGACAGAATGTGAATTGTTGACAAATTAAAGTATATATTTTTTTTACAAGTTATGGCTCCACAGAAGAAAGGTGGGGTGCAAAACTCAAATTCTAGTAGGAAGATCAGACTTAATGGTCTGACTGAGACTGGAGGAACCCCGGAAAGCATGGCTACCAGATTCTCTATAAGCCCAGAGCTAAAAGAATTTCCGAGGCCAACTCTTCAGACAGGGATTGGACCGGACTGCGGGACATAAAGTGATACTTGTGAGGAGTGTGCCTCCTAGCTCAAGTAGATATAGGAGACTAAACGGGCAGCTTCTGTCCGGAGGTGAGATGGGAAGGCAGAGAGGGTCAGGAGCTGGTTGAATGGACATGGGGAATCAGCGGTGGAAAGGAGGAGAGTGCTGTCACAGTATGGGGACAGCAATTAGGGTCACATAACAATGTATGTATAAATTTTTGTATGAGAGACTAACTTAAAATGTAAACTTCATTTAAACTACAATAATTAAAAAAATTAAATATTAGGGAACAAAAAAGCATTCTTTTTACTATTATTATTTCATTTCAAAGATCTTTGATGGTCTGAGATTTTTAAAAATTAGTTACACTGTAAGAAAATAGTCTTATCTTAAATACAAATTCAGATGACAATAAAAATAAAATATTAAAAATATATGCTGAATGTTTAAAAAATAATCATATGTTTAATAATAATGTTTCATTTGTTTCAGTCCAAGAAACAGAAATATAGTTCAATTTGTTCTTTAAAAACTTGACTAACAGGCAAGTCAGTCTGCTTAACGTAAGGAGAATATAATTTTGTATAAGCAGTGTTTTCTAGTGAGTCCTGAGAAATGTCTATGCAACACAGACTACCATTTGTGTTTTCTGTAAACCAAAAATATTCGACAGTGCAATTTTACTGTAATATTAGAATAAAGACTCAGGGATATTTTAAAATAAGAAAAAAAAGTTATGGCTTCACACAACACACACTTATTTCATGCTCATAAAAAATTCCGGGACAAGTGGACAGGTTGACTACACAGCTCTCCTATACATATTCGGGAACCTACACTGACAGAGACTCTGCCATTTTCATTAATTACCTTTCTCAGCTGCATTGGCATCAACAGCCCATCCAGCTAGGAGGAAGGATGAATATGGGAATTTAAGAAAGCTTGTATAGGTCAGACTTGGGAGTGACATATGTCACTTTATATTTCCTGGCTGCAGTTTAGTCACATGATTACACTTAACAGAAAAGAAATCAGGGGATTATAGTCCAGGTAATGGATGCTCAGCCATCAGTCTCTACTCTTTTGAATTGTTTTGATACCTTGTAATAATAATAGTCAACACTTACACAAAGGTTTACTATGTGCCAGGCATTTGTTTCTTAAGCAATTTACATGGATTAATTTACATACATCAACCGTATCAATGCAGATGTTCCCTTAGCTCCATTTTATAGATGAAGAGATTGAAACAAAGGATACTTAAATAACTTTACCAAGGTCGCATCACTAGTATGTAATGAGGCAGGGATTTGAATCCAGACTCCATGCTCTAAACCACTATACCATACTGCCTTTAGGACACTAAATCCTCAATAGAAATTTATTAAATTAATACAATAAGGGTATTTCAAGTAGCTGATCAGCTCTAGGACTCTACATTGGAAGATTAAAGCTCACATTGCAGTTTCCATACAGACAAAAAGGAGGCAGTGTTTTCTCTGAGCTATCCTCACAAAAATTTTTGAGCAATCTATCTGAAAAATGTTTCCAAAGCACTTTTTAAAAGACATTATGGAATGGTTTTATAGTATATTGGGATACTCATAGTAAACATATTACATGGAAAACTAGGCAATAGGCAATTTTTCTTCATATTTCATTATTTAGCATAATTATTAATCAGTAGATAAAAGTCTACAAGAAATATAAAGGCAGTTTACCTACCCTTCATTTAAAACACTGCCTAGAGGTGACTGGTGTGCCAGACATCCTGGAGTCTCTGTATTGATAGTTGAGTCTCTGAGTAAATCAATGAATTGTGCCTTGAAACCAGTTCAAAAAGCATTTTTCCAAACCATTGAAGAATACTGAAGGTAACACTGTAATGGAAAGGCCTTCAGTGAGTGGGGTCATCCATTGTTGTACTTTGTTTTTACTTTCCAATACAAAAGGTATTCAATATGTCTTAACAAGTTGTCATTTTTTTAGCCTTGCCATCAGATTTATGCTCTATTCTATGTGACTCCGTACCAAGAAAAGCATTTATCGACTTCACTTTGAGCAGCCAACTGCAAACCTAGAGTCTCTTGGCTTAATCAACCTAACCCAAAGCATTCTGCAAGCATTAACCCTGAATGATTTTATGGGATGTTTCTTAAATCTTTCCTTTATTAACTGAGGAAAGTAGATTCATTGCTTCATAGGCATAACATATATTATGAATGGGTTTATGTATGGATATTTTTATTAACGCAGATATACAGTACTGACTGTCAGCCATCTTTTGGGTTTCTGACCTCTTTTCTACATTCTCTTGGCAGCAATGCTTTGTTTTCCCTCTGTGGTACTCTCTCTCCCCCTATCATTGATTTTGGTAGATCAGTTATCTTTAGGAGTTTGCATGTGCCTCAAGTCTGAACGGAAGGTCACATTGTTTGGTTCAGAGATATCCCAAGGAGACACACTGAGATTTGGGCTGGGGTTGCTGATAGAGGTGCACACACTCTTTTCTCCTGTATTGAAGTTGGAAGGATGAGAAGCTCGGGTTACTACATCCTCTCACTTTCATTCATTAATTCAACAAATATGCATGGGACACCTATCATGTTATAAGAACTTGAAATACAGAAACGAACAAAACAGATAACATTCTGGACAATTAAAGGTAATAATCAGCCTGAGAATAGAGTCAATACAGATGAGTAGAGCAGAAAAATGGAGGTATTAGAAGACTGAAGTTCTGTTGACATTTTTTGTGTCCCGAGATCAAGCCTGCTTGAAGAAGTAGATTTCACAGCCAAATATCTATTTCTTAGGCTGTTGTTGTTTGGCGTCCTCAAGTCAATTTCCACTCATAGCGACCCCATGTAACACAGTAGAAGCGTCCCACAGAGTTTTCTTAAGCTGTTGTTGTTAGATGCCATTGAATTGGTTCCTATACGTAGCAACGCCATGTACAACAGTACGAAAAACTGCCCTGTCCTGCGCCACTCTCACAATTGTTGCTATGCTTGAGCCCATTGTTGCAGCCACTGTGTCAGTCCATCTCATTGGGTCTTCCTCTCTTTCACTGACCATCTACCTTACCAAGCATGATGTCCTTCTCTAAGGACTGTTCCCTCCTGATAACAAGGCCAAAGTATGTGAGAGTAGTCTCCCCGTCCTTGCTTTCAAAGAGCACTCTGGCTGTACTTCTTCCAAGACAGACTTGTGCATTCTTCTAGCAGTCCGTGGTATATTCAATATTCTTCACCAACACGACAATTCAAAGGCATCAATTCTTCTTCGATCTTCCATATTCCTTGTCCAGCTTTTGCATGCATATGAGGCTACTGAAAATATCATGGCTTGGGTCAGGCACACCTTAGTCCTCAAAGTAACAAGTTTGCTTTTCAACACTTAAGAGGTCTTTTGCAGCAGGTTTGCCCAATGCAGTATGTCCTTTGATTTCTTGACTACTGCTTTCATGTGTGTTGATTGTGGATCCAAGGAAAATGAAATCCTTGACAACTTCAATCTTTTCTCCATTTATCATGATGTTGCTTATTGGTTCAGTTGTGAGGATTTTTGTTTTCTTTATGTTGAAGTGCAATCTATACTGTATGCTGTATACTATGTATCTTTGATCTTTATCGGTAAGACCTTCAAATCCTATTAAATTTCAGCAAGCAAGGTTGTGTCTTCTGAATATCACAGGTTGTTAATCAGTCTTCCACAAATCTTGATGCCATGTTCTTCTTCATTTTTTATATAGACTTTATTTAAATTGATGTAACTCAAGTTTGTTTTATATAATACTACCTGTAGAGTCAAATATAAATAATTTACAATTATATAAAGAAGAATATTTGTACAAGAAATTTGAAAAAGTGTAATTTAATTAATAAAGCATGGCAAATTATACCATGCAAAATGTCAGTGAAATTAAAATAAGATGTTTAATAAATACTTATTTTATAGACTTCATCTTCTTCTTCATTTTCTTTTCTTCTTGGCTTAAAAACCAGTTTCTCATATTCTTGAAGGTATAGTATGTAATCATATATTTTTGTTTTCATTTTTTGCCTTTCTATCTGAGTTATTTTACTAACTATAGATGTTTTAAGACATTAATAATGGATTTGATAGCATTACTCAATATATTGAATTTGATACCCCAGAAACCAAATTGTTTTTCATTTTCAATAAAACACCTACTGTAAAGGTGGCCAGGTCACATAAATTTTGTTTTAGAAATGGATGCAAATGGACTTGTAGGCTTTACTCAGGTAATTGTTGAAAAGTTTTAAATTAATATTTTGTTTATTTACAATCTAGAGATTGAGTTTTAACAGATGTTACTTTTGCAAATGCCTTTATTTTCTAAGCTACCATATAACATAACATGTAAAATAAAATTATTGGGATAGAGTGTGGCTGGTATCACTTTCATATTTGTTCGTTAAAAAAATATACTGAATGTTAAAAAAGAAACACTTTGCCCTGATTTTTATTATTGCCCATTCTTTTATAGTGGTTGATGTTGCGATGGTAGAGGGAATTTGCAACCTGCTATTACTAGTAATTTCTCTGATAACAGGTTGTCTGTTATACTTCTGTTTCCAGCTCACTCCGTAGTCAACCAAAAGCTGTGATGACTGCAACTTTCATCATAAACTCAAAACAAATTCTTCTTTCTCAAAATGCCTTTCTCTGTTCTTTGTGTGTCATTTTGCTTTGTAATATTTTGTGTGAGTAGTACAAGTAATATTTGGATACAATTTCAGTATAATTTAGTGCAACAGCCTTATATATAGTAATATTTGATGAGGTTTGATGATTTGGTATTTCTAATTTTACTATCAGATGGAAAAGTTTGCCAGTGTAAAGCTACTAATTTATTAACGATGTACTTCAAAAGGTATTGTCTTTATTATATATGTCTAGATATTTTATGTATGTTTGAATATATGAGTCCGGAATTATAATCCTTTACCCGAGGCATTGCCTTTATTTATTACCATGCCTCTTCTCTTTTTCCTAACCAGCAGTCCTCTGTTTTGTTTATTTTAATCTTTTCTGAGTCAAATGCCTTTGCAGCTTCAAGCAACAATACCACAAAAACAAGGTGTGTGGGATCCAAGAGTAAACTAAAATGAAAGTTCATATGTCAAATACCCACCCAAATACATTCCTCAGAACTGTTTTGTTTTTCCCTTCTTCTCTTTGTCTGCACCCTCTGGATTTGAAGAAGATTGTACACTTGATTTGTGACTATGAGTGTTAGAACTTCCTGTAGATACAGTAGTTCAAGTTCACTCAGTGGTATTACATTTGTAATAGAGAGAAAACTGAACTGGGAATCAGGAAATTGAATTTCTAGCTCCTCAGATGTGTTGAACTAAAAGAAACTGTGTTTTCTTTTCTACCTCTTGTGCTGTAAAGGCAGTTAGAGCTGGAGGGAGAATACTGTTGAGATTAATACTGTGATTGAATATGACAATTATATATACAAGTTGAAGACAAAGGGGTTTTCTAGAGAGGAAGAAAATCGTAGTGTTAGGCTTCCTGATGGAAATGGAAATGGAGCCCTAGAGGTTTCCTATGTGGATAGAAAACAATTAAATAATACACTTATCACTAACCTGTTCCATGTCCTGGATAATCAACTGTGTCTAGCAAAAGCCAGTATTTTAAAGGCTTACCACTTTCATATGGATTCTTACGTTAAAATCCTAGCTTGCAATATACCTTTGTTGCCATATGTAGTTTAATATTACAAGAGGTACTAATATTAATTAATTAGTTTGTTCATTCATTCATGTATTCAATATTTATTGTATATCCAATAACTGAAGCACTGATCTAGGAACTGGAGATATAATATTGAAGAAAAATGAAAAATAAATATTGCTGACTATTCTAACAAATTTCGTGTACTATAGATTAAGAATACCAGAGTCAAAAATCCCAGAAGTCTACTGATTGACAGTCTAATAGAAAAAATGCACAGAAATTTGAACATTCAGCTTACAATAGAGAATATTTAAATGGCCAATAAACACTTGAAAAGGTGCTCATTTGTATTAGTCATCGTGGATATGCAAGTTAATTGTGATATTCTCCACACCCACCAGAGTGCCCAAAGCTAAAAAAGATAGAAAAATACCAAATGTTTGCAGGGAATTAGCGCATTCAAAGTCTTGCATTGTTAGAGGGAGTGAAAATGGCTAAAATTACACTGGAAAATTGTTCAATAATGCCCATCAAAGATGAACACATGTATACTCTAAGAACCATAAATTCTCCTGTTAGGCACATACATGATATAGGTGCATATATATATTCAAGAAAAACATGCATCACTCTGTTCATATCAACATTATCCATTCCAGCTCCAAACTAGAAACTAGCAAAATATCAACAAACAATAGAATGGGAAAAAAAAAAATTTTGGTATCACACAATGGAATGAGTCTCACGAAGTTGAACAACAGAAGCCTGGCATAAAAGAGTTCATAATTCATGGTTTCAGTTATATAATCTACAAAACAAGGCAAAGCTAATTATGCTCTTATAAATCAGAATAGCAGATCCTTAGGAGCAAGGGTGTTGTGACTGCAAGAGATCATGAAGAGGACGTCTTGAGTGTTGGTACTGTTCTAGTTTTTTATTTGTCAGCTGATTATACAGGCCTTTACAGCTGGTGAAAATGCATTGAGTTGTACACTAATGAAATGTTTGCTTTTCTATACGTATATTATAGTTCAATAAAAAATAAAGCTATTTCCTGACTATACCTTATTGCAGTGAATTGAATTTAGATGATTCAATTAACAAGTTACAATCACTTTTTCTCCATTAATAAAATGGAGATAACTCAAAAGCCAGGGTGAGCTCACAACAGACTTATAAGTCCATGTTTTTCATGATTATTGTAAACTATGGATTACAATAACTAGATCATGAGGGAGACATGACAGTCTGTCAGATCTATGAAGGATGTATTACACTTGTTTGCTTCTGCATCTCTTGAGACTGGCTTACTGCCTGATATACAATAAGCCTATGAAAGAAGTATTTAGGAAACAAATGAAAAATACTGGTATATAGGTGTTCAATAAATGGTTTATTATAAGTATAACTTAAAAAAGTTTCCATTGAGTTGATTCTGACTCACGGCAACCTCCTGTGAGTCAGAGTAGAACTGTGCTTCATAAGATTTCAAATGGCTGATTTTTTGGAAGCAGATCGTCAGCTCTTTCTTCCAAGGTGCCTTTGGGTGGGCTTGAACCTCCAGCTTTTCAATTAGCAGCTGAGCAGTTTAACTGTTTGCACTTCCCAGGGACTCCAAGTAAACAATAAATTGATATCACATTTGTGGTGCAATGGGTTTTCTTTTATGTGACCTTTCTAGTTCATAGGTTTACAATTCTCCCAAAATGATCGATCGAGTCACAATTGTTAAAGGATCGCTCAGCTTGTTGTCAACATAAGTGGCTTGCAAAGGCTTGGTCGGTTTGCTATCTGCATAAGTGACTTCCAAGGGATTGTGTCTTCCGTTACATGGATTGGCTGGGGGTCTTGCCCAGTAGTTGACCTTTACCAGGATTGTCTGGGGAAGCCCCACTCAGTCTAATCTTTGCTGGGGAACTTGCCCATGACTGATATAAAACCTGAAATGTGGAGGCTCGGATGGACCTTCCTGTTCAAATGCCAAGAAGGAAGTATGTCCTTTTGTAACCCAGTGAGGGTGGGTCCTGACTGGTGCGACCCCTTGAGTCAATTGAGAGACACAAGGCCTTTGAGAAAGAGAAAGCAGACTTTATTGCAAGCCAGTCAAGCAAGGAGCTCTGATACTAAGTCTCAAATTAAGCTCACTGAGGTTGGGGATTCTAAGGTAGCATTCGGGATAAGGAACTTATGCATGATTCATGAAGTTTCTGGGAATAAGCAGGCAATTTCAGGAACCAATTAACACGTACAGGGGTGTAGTGGAGGGTGCATTGTGGTAGCTGGGGGCATGGGTTTTTTTAAGGCTATGATGCATGAAGTTTATCTAAGGACAGCTTTGCAGCTTATTGCTCATGTCCGAATGGAGGGAGTGGGTGGCAGTGGGTAGTGAAGTGGCCTTGAGCAGAGAAGCAGTAAGACAACCTTGTGCTGTTACACAGAAATGCTTATCAGGAACTTCACAGAGCCTGGGTGTGATGGGAGGAGGTGGAATAGTTTAACCCTGTTGGTTACACTTTGGACATGTGGCCCTGCACTAACAACCTCCTAGAAGAGCTGTAATACAGATGTCTTAGTTATCTAGTGCTGCTATAACAGAAATACCACGAGTGGAAGGCTTTAACAAAGAAAAATTTATTCTCTCACAGTCTAGGAGGTTAGAAGTCTGCATTCATGGTGCACTTCATGGGAAGGCCTCCTCTCTGTCCGATCTGAGGGAAGGTCATTGTCATCAGTCTTCCCCAGTTGAGGAGCTTCTCAGCGCTAGGACCCTGTGTCCAAAGGACAAGCTATTCTCCAGGCTTTTGTTTCTTGGTGGCGTGAGGTCCCCCAGTTTCTCTCCTCCCTTCTCTCTTTGTATCTCAAAAGAGACTGGCTTAAAACACAACCAATCTTGTAGGTTGAGTCCTGCCTCATTAACATAACTGCCACTAATCCCACCTCATTAACATCGTAGAGGTAGGATTTATAGCACATAGGAAAATCACATCAGATGACAAAATGATGGACAATCACACAATACTTGGAATCATGACCTAGCCAAGTTGATACACTTTATTTTGGAGGGACACAATTCAATGCATAAAAACAGATAAAGATCTGTAACACTGAGTTGGTACCTCTGAAGATGTAGAGAAACAGTGACAAGCACAGAAGAGTCAAGTGGCAGAGAAATGACAGCACTAGTGTGAGTGGTGGGAATTATGAGACTGACAGAGAGTGGTGGGCAGTCAGCCCACAGAGTAGAGCTGGGCACCTCCTGGTAGGAGGTCACCAACAGAGCTGGGCACCTCTGAGCAGGAGGTCACCAACAGAGCAGAGGCTTGGGCATCCACCTTACAGGGTTTGCTTGTAAAATGTGTTTTGCCACAAGAACTGTTGTAATGCTGGCCTAACCCTGGTTGAGAGCTGGATCAGCAAGCATAGGGGCCAGACTCAGCCAAGAAAAGCTATGAGAGAGACACAGAGAGAGAGATAACACAGCTACACTGCACCAGACCTGACCTGATGGCACATCTGCTGAGAAAGAAAGATACCTGCTGACACCTGGTTCACAGTGTGCCTGCTCAGTAACACAGAAATGGACATGGATAATTTGGATAGGTGAGTAAGTCCCCTTTGAGACACAAATGGGTTCTTCTATGATGCTTAGTGGGGTACTCAAAGGGATAGAGGGGACTGGTTCACCTCAAATCAGTTCCTGTTTACTCTTTGCATTCCATAAGTAATCTATTTTTGCTGTTAACCTTCTATAAATAATAATAATAGCTTTCAATTGCCAACACTGTGTGTATGACCTGATCGGATCAGATATTACAGTCCTTATTCTAGCAGTCTTACACTGCTTGTAATATTGAGGCAACTGGCATGTGCTTATGCACGCAGTTTGACATCTTAGAATTTATATGCTGTATTATTTAATCCTCACGGACTAGTTTGTGAAGAATGTATTATCACTTCCAGATGACTAATAGAGACTATCCAGTTTCTCAAAATTAATATGTATTGGCATTATTCAAAGTAAAGAAATCTTATACCAAATTCAATGCTTTTCTGACCACAATAGCAAAATAGATGGTTGCTAAAATACATGGACTTTTAGGGCCACAAATGGACTTAGGGAATATTTATTTGGCTCCAACACTGTAAAGAATCTTTGTAAAACATATTTTGAATACATACAGTAACGGGGGGCTCCCCCCCACAGAGAGTACTCACAAAATAAATCAATAACTCTAGATGCTAATTATTCCTTAGATTGATTTCAAAACTTCCTCTAAAATAAATTATACCCTTTGAAGCAACAAAGAGTAGGTCATATTCTCTTTTACATGACAGCCCTTCAAAGATTTAAATATAGATAATCTTCATATGATAGAATTTCTAGATCCTTTACTGTTCCGTATACCTACCTTTGTTTTTGTATTTGTTAGAATAGTGGTTCATAGTTCATAAGCGATTCTCAGAGACTACAATGAGATTAGTAAAAAATGCTGTGATCTGAACATAGCCTTGTGTTTTACTCAGCCTAAAATTTTGTTGACATTTTTAGTAGCCACATAACAATATAGATCTATATTATTATATTATAGAATTTATCTTTTTCAAATCTTGTCCTCAGTCACTTTTCAAGTTTTGTTAGAATCATAGGTCCCATGGTATTCATTAAAAGGGAAAAAAAGGCCACTTCTCAAGTTAATATTTTTTTATGAAAGCCATAATGTTTCCACTCATTCATTAAGCAAGTATTTATGAGTATTATATGCCAGCACAGTTCTAATACTGGAAATACAGCAATGAATAAACTCAAGTTCCCTGCCTTCAAGAAACTTATGCTCTAGTTCAGAAAATACCTGCCAAGATATGAAATGGTGAATTGTCTGCATCTACTTTTTCAGAAGTGTGCGTTTTTTATGAATAAGGTTAGTGCTCCAAATCCCAATTACTGGATATTATAGTTAATAAGAATGCTCTGGTATTTACTAAGCTTATTAAGATTCATGCCTTCAGTGAGAAGAGTACAATGAGTTAATAGCTTTCTATTGTTCCTAGTCAAATGAACATTTTACGTAATTTTATTACTCTTAGAGAAGAGTTTTAATTAAAACTCTGATTTGCAAACCCTTCAAATAATGTTGATTCTGGGGTGGAAATGCTTCCTAAAATCTATTCTCTAAAGTAAAATTGAAAATTACTTCAATGATTCTGTTGAATTAAGTCAAAAAGAAGGGCAGACATTAATGAGAGTAAGGATAGACACTATACCTTCAAGCATTATTAGAATTTGCACCCAGTTAGGCTATTTTATGTTAATTTAGTATAAAGTTACCGTTCTTTCTATTGCTTTACTTAAGGTGTAACATCTTTCAAATGTGAAATGTAAATAAAGTACACAATGGTGTACTTTCAAGACTATATCAATCTAGACCAAAATATCAGGAAGAAGAGAAGAGGCGGCTTAAATGGAGTTAGAGGCACACAGAAGTATTCCCTACTTCGAAAAAATAGTTAAATCACAGTTTAGTGATTATTTGATTCTGAAATTAGGTAGATTACAAAGGTTAATGAAGATGAGCTCACACTATTACTAACTTCAACTACCACTATATTTTTAAAATAATAACATCTTTTATTCAAATGAAGAAATATATCAAATATAATCCTTTAACAGTCTGAAATGCTAAAAACACAAATCAAGGATTAGACTCTGGGTGAGTTACATTTCCATTTTCTGTCTAAGCATCATTCTTTTTTATCTTAATACTAAACTTATTCTTCCTTCAAACTCAGCTCCCTGACAATAGGTACACACATCCTATTTTTATTTCAGTTATACAACCAATAGCACATGCATTAATATCCTCACAGTACGTTGTTATGTTGTTAGGTGCCACCTAGTTGGTTCCAACTCATAGTGACCCTATATACAATGAAAGGAAACACTGCCTGGTCCAGCGCCATCCTCACAACCTTTGCTATACTTGAGCCCATTGTTGTAGCCACTATGTAAATTCATGTCTTTGAAGGTGTTCCTCTTTTTAGCTGATGCTCTATCAAGCATGATGTCTTTTTCCAGGGACTGATCCCTCCTGATAATATATCCAAAGTAAGTGACAAGAAGTCTCTCCATTCTTGCCTCCTAGGAGCATTCTGGCTATACTCCTTCCAAGACAGATTTGTTCCTTCTTCTGGAAGTCCATGGTATATTCAAATTTTTCGCCAAAACCATAATTCAAAGGCATCAATTCCTCTACAGTCTTCCTTATTGATTGTCCAGCTTTCCCATGCAGATGAGGCAATTGAAAACACCAAGGCTTGGGTCAGGTGACCCTAGTCCTTAAAATGACATTTTTGCTTTTTAACACTTTAAAGAGGTCTTTTGCAGCAGATTTGCCCGATGCAATGCATCTTATGATTTCTCAACTGCTGCTTCCAAGGGCATTGATTGTGGATCCAAGTAAAATGAAGTCCTTAACAACTTCAATCTTTTCTCCATGTATCGTGATGTTGCTTATTGGTCCAGTTGTGAGGATTTTTGTTTTCTTTGTGTTGAGGTACAATATGTACTGAAGGCTGTAGTCTTTGATCTTTATCAGTAAGTGCTTCAAGTCCTCTTCACTTACAGCAAGCAAGGTTGTGTTTTCTGCATATCTCAGGTTGTTAATGAGTCTTCCTCCAATCCTGATGCCCCATTCTTTTTTGTATAGTCCATCTTCTTAGATTTGCTCAGAACACAGATTAAATAAGTATGGTAATAGGATACAACCCTGACGCGCATCTTTTCTGACTTTAAATCATGCAGTATCCCCTTGTGCTGAAAACACAAATCAAGGATCAGACTCTGGGTAAGTTACATTTCCATTTGCTGTCTAAGCACAATTCTTTTTTCTCTTAATACTAAACTTATTCTTTTCCTCAAACTCAGTTCCCTAACAATAGGCATATACATTCTATTTTTAGTTCAGTTGTACATCAAATAGCACATGCATTAATATCCTCAGAGTATATTCACATTTGATGAATATTTTTTCAAATCCTAAGTTTACTTTGGCATCTCTTTCCAAATGAAGTGTATTCAAGTTGAAAACTTTTCTAATAATTGTTTAAATAATATTTTTCTTTTTTAAATAAACTTTTTATTTTAAAACTGTTTCAGATTTACAGAAGAAATGTGAAGATAGTACAGAGAGTTCCCATATGCCCTGTAACCAGTTCCCCTATTCTAACATCTTGCATTAGTTTGGTACATTTGTTACAATTAACCAATGACGAATGATTCTTACTAAATAAATCCTATATGTTATTCAGATTTCCTTAGTTTTTACCTGAGATCCTACTGTTTTTTCTTTTATCTTTTTCTTTTTAATGTCATTTTAGGGTCTCATTGATGAGACTACATTTAGTAGTCATGTCTCCTTCGGCAGCTCTTGACTATAATAGTTTCTCAGACTTTCCTTGTTTTTGATGACCTTTACATTTTGGAAGAATAACTGGTCAGAATTTTTTATAAAAGTTGGAATTTGTCTTCTGTTTATCTCACAATTATAGTGGGGTTATGTGTTTTGGGGAGGAAAACTGCAGAGGTAAAATGCTATTCTCATCACAAACTTTTAAGGGAATATACTAACAGCAAAGGAGCCCTGGTGCAGTGGTTAAACACTTGGCTACTAATGAAAAGGTTGGTGGTTTGCACCCATGAGCTGCTCCATGGGAGAAAGACTTGGCACTCTGCTTTCGTAAAGATTAGAGCATTGGAAATACTATGGTGCAGTTGTGCAGCTGTATTCTGTTTTAAAGGGTCATTGTAAGTCTGAATCGACTTGATGGCAATGGGTTTTGTTTTGTTTTTATACTATCAACATGACTTATCACTATTGATGTTAACCTTGATCACCTCTGAGGTAGTGTTTGCCAGATTTCTGCACAGCGAAGTTACTGTTTTCTCTGGTTTTTCCATACCTGGAAAGGTAGGCACTGGAAGGAAGTGGGGACTTATGCTCCACCTCCTTGAAAGCAGTTTATGTACCTGAATTATTTGGAATTTGTCTGTATCAAAGATTTGTTTCTTTCCCACATTTATTTATTTAATCATTTATTTATATCAATATGTGCTTATGAACATTTTTACCTTTAAATTATAATCCAATACTATTTTATTTATTTTGTTTCACAAATTGTTACAGATTTGGCAATTGGGAGCTGTTTAAGCTGGCTCTGTGTCCCTCTGACATAACCCCATCATAGTGGGTTTTTTAGCTTTATTTTTTAAACAATTTTCTTTTTAATTTTCTGGTGCTACGAGATCCTCCAGGTTAATTTTACATCGTTCCTGCCCCAGTTGTGGGGTCAACCACTCCTCCAAGAACTGTTTTCTTTTATTGGAGAATGATATTAGAAACCAAGATCTAGGCACTGGATATTCTTTTTACTCCTGGATTGTCATTGCTTCAAGGTCCACTCACCTGACAGATCAAGTGAATTTATGTGTCCATGTATGAATATATTTTGTTGTTGTTAGGTGCTGTCAAGAAGTTCCAACTCATAGTGACCGTGTGTACAACAGAACAAAACACTGCCTGGTTCTATGCCATCCTCACAATCTTCACTATGTTTGAGCCAATTATTGCAGCCACTGTGTCATTCCATATCGTTGAGGTTTTTCCTCCTTTTCACTGACTCTCTACTTCACTAAGCATGACGTCCTTCTCCAGGGACTGGCCCCTCCTGATAACATGTCCAAAGTATTTAAGACAAAGTCTCGACATCCTCCTTCCAAAGGAGCATTCTGGCTGTACTTCTTCCAAGACAGGTGCGTTCTTTCTTCTGGGAGTCCATGGTATATTCAATATTCTTCTCCAACACCGTAATTTAAAGTCATCAATTCTTCTTCAGTTTTCCTTATTTATTGTCTAGCTTTCATATGCACATGAAGTGATTGAAAACACCATGGCTTGGGTCAGGCGCATCTTAGTTCTCACAGTGACATCTTTGGTTTCTTACACTTTAAAGAAGTATTTTGCAGCAGATTTGCCCAATGCAATACATTATTTGATTTCTTGACTGCTGCTTCCATGGACACTGATTGTGGATCCAAGTAAAATGAAGTCCTTGACAACTTCAATCTTTTCTCCATTTTTCGTGTTGTTTATTGGTCCAGTTGTGAGGATGTTTGTTTTCTTTATGTTGAGGTGCAATCCATACTGAAGGCTGTAGTCTTTGACCTTCATCAGTAAGTGCTTCAAGTCCTCTTCACCTTCACCAAGTAAGGTTGTGTTATCTGCGTATCGCAGGTTGTTAATTAGTCTTCCTCCAATCCTGATGCCCTGTTCTTTTTCATGTAGTTTCCAGCTTCTCAGATTATTTGCTTAGCATACATATTGAATAATTATGGTGCTAGGATACAACTCTGATGCACAACTTTCCTGACTTTAAACCCTGCAGTAACCCTTTATTCAGTTCGAACTGCCTCTTGGTCTGTGTATACGTTCCTCATGAACACAATTAAGTGTTCTGGAATTCCCATTCTTCACAAAGTTATCCATAATTTGTTATGATCCAAACAGTCGAATTCTGTTGTGTAATCAATAAAACATAGGTAAACATCCTTCTGGTATTCCCTACTTTCAGACTTCAGTAATGATATCTTTCATTCCACGATTAAGATACACATACTTGTAAATACTTATATTTGCAAAATAATGTTTATTAAACTTAACATAAATTCATACTCTTGCTTCTAACTCTAACCCATTACCACATGGATCTAGTTTCCCACTTTGATTATCTGTGCATTCCCACTCCAACAATGACAAAACTGATTCCCATCATCAGCCATCTATTTACTTAACATTTCAATACCAGGATACATGTATAATATCAGAATTATATACTATCAATTTTATCAACTACAGTACAGTAACTAGTTATTAGTACTTTTTAACTTTTATCTTAAGACTCTGTTGAGTTCCAAAGTTACTTAAGTTAGCATCATTCTCCCTTATTCTCTTCAGTAAGATTGTTTTATACATTTATTATAGTCAAATTTTTGTGTCTTATTCTGATTTCCAATCCATGGGTGTCATAAATGGTTAATCACTAATCAAAAGTTTGGCAGTTCAAATCCACCCAGAGGCACCTCAAAAGAAAGGCCTGGTGATCTGCTTCCAAAAGATCACAGCCATTGAAAACCGTATGGAGTGTAGTTCTGCTCTGAAACACATGGAGTCACCAGGAGTCAGAATAGACTTCATGGCAACTGTTTTTTTTTTTTTTTTAGTTTTGAATTCCACTATGGGATCCTACAACTTCCTAAATGATTTGTTTTTTATTTATAAAAATTAAGATTCACTATTTGTGCTGTAAAGGTCTAGGATTTTTGATAAATGCATAGTGCTATGGATCCATCATACAGAATAGTTTCACAGTCCTAAAAAAAAAAAAAAACTTTGAGTTTTACATATTCAGCCACTGGCAATAACTGATTTTTTTTTTTTTTTTTTTTTTACCATCTGTATAGTTTTGCCTTTTCCAGAATGCCATGCAATTGGAATCATCCAATATTGAACTTTTTTAGACAGGCTTCTTGCACTTAGCAATATGTATTCATGATTCATTCATGTCTTTTTATGGACTGTTAGTTTCATATTTGCCAAATAATATTCTATTGTACAGATGTATTATTTTCATTTCTAATATTTGTAGTAGTTGTCTTCTTTCTATTTTTTGTGGTTAGCCTGACTAGAGTTTTATTATTTTATTGATCTTTTGAAAGACTCAGCTTTTGGTTTCGCTGATTTTTTTTCTATTGTATTCTTGTTTTTAATTGCACTGATTTTTGCTCTCACATATGTATTTCTTTATTTATGTTTGCTTTAGGCTTAAATTTCTCTTCATTCTCTAGTTTTCTGAGGTAGAATCTTAGGTTTTTTTATTTTAGATCATTATTCTTTTTCTAATATATACAGTTGATGCTATATATTTCCTTTAAACACAGCTTTCTCAGCACTGCAGAAATTTTAATAAGTTGTATTTTTGTTTTCATTTAGTTCAAAATGTTTTAGTTTCTCTTAAGATGTCTTCAAGGAGCCCTGGTGATGCACTGGTGAAGTGCTCAGCTGCTAACCAAAAGGTTGGCAGTTCAAACCCACCCAGCAACTCCTTGGGAGAAAGACTTGGTGATCTGATCCTGTGAAGATTATAGCCTAGAAAACCCTATGGGACAATTCTACTCTGTCACATGGGGTCACTACAAGTTGAAGTCTACTCAGTCGCACTTAATAACAACAACAACAAGATGTGTTCATTGATCCATGTTCTACTTAGAATTATTTTGTTTAATCTCCAAATATTTGGTCATTTTCCAGCTATATTTTGTTACTGATTTATAGTTTGATTCCACTGCGGTATGAGAACATTCTTTGTATCATTTCTATTGTTTTAAATTTCTTAAGGTGTTTTTATGGCTCAGTATGTAGTCTATGTTGGTGAATGTAATTTTTTGTTGAAAGCCAGACATCCTGTATCAGGTAATTGGAACTGAGGTAAATAGGCCTCAGTGTGTAGTTTTACATTAATCTGGCTAGGAGTTGGGCTATGTATAATGTTTGCTGAGGCTTCAAATTCCTTTAGTGTCCTTGTTTTTTGTCCCTGCGCCTAACTTTGGGCTTCTCTATGTTCTCTCCCTTTGAGAGACTGCATCTTGCAGCTTTTTCAGCTATAATCCTCGGTCACTTTCTCCAACCTTGTTGGTGTGGCATGATGTAAGGGATGATAAGCATTCCATAATCTTATAATTAAATCTCAGTCTTTTATGTGCTTGTGTCTCTGAATGAGGTCCCTGGATGACATGAATGGTTTGTGCATGGCTACTAACCTAAAGGTTGGCAGTTTCAACCCATCAAGCAGCTCCATGGAATAAAGGCCTGTGACCTACTTTCATACAGATTACAGTCAAGAAAACCTTATGGAGCAGTTTTATTCTGTTACATATGGGGTGGCTGTGAGTCGGAAGTGACTCAATGGCAATGACTTTGGTTTATAATAGATCTCTGGATATGACTCAAATGATTTTTCAGTGTAATATTTTCAGCATAGTAGAACCTGGGGTGGGGAAAGGGA
>NW_004444199.1:1744249-1747002 GCF_000243295.1 Trichechus manatus latirostris
GAGTCAGACTTGACTCAAAGGCAATGGGTTTGGTTTTGGGTACCAGTTTATGGTCCCAGTGCCTCTTATTCCAGGTAAGCAGATTTCAGCTGTTAACTCCCTGAATTTGCCTGTCTCTCCAGATTTCAGGGTGGTAATTTGCCCTGAGAAATCAGTTTTCTGATTGATCCCCAAAATCTCCTTGATTTTCACTTTGTTCAAATTTTTTGTTCTTGTTGTAAGAATGGGAATAACATTTTCTAATCTCTTTATATGTTGGAGCTGGAACTGGCATTCTCATATTTTTCACTTAAAGATTTATATGGCCAGATGTTTACCCAGACTCTCAATATAAACATTTGTAGCTATTTAGACAATTCAGTAAAATGCTAATAATTCTTTTTACGTACTCTGGGCAAATGGCCATCTTTGATTGCTGTAGTCAATTAAATTGTATATGGTCACTATGTGTGGCAATTTCTGAGTTCACGTAGAAAATGATTTTTTTTTTGTTCTTGAATATTTGACAGTATATGTGGTTTAACAGCCGTTACAAACATCCAAGTTAAAATATCAAAACTTTCAGATAAAAGCTGTGGTAAGTAGAAATCTGAGATGACTATCAAGATCCTGCCTCCTGGTGTACATGTCTGAATAATCCCCACCCCTTAACAGGGACTTGTGATATTATGAGATATCATTTCTGCAAATTATGTTACATTATATAACAGAAAGGATTTTAAAGACTTAATTAAGGCTCCTAATCAGTGACCCTGAGCTATCCAAAACAGAGAGTTTCCAGGGTGGGCACGATTTAATTCTATAAGCCATTAAAAAATGTCAGTGAAGTTTCTCTTGCTGATCTTGAAGAAGCAACATCCATATTTTAAATTGAGGGGGTGCCATGGCAAAAACTTTCGAGTAGCCTCTAAGACAGAGCAGTCTGGCCAACAACCAAGAAGGAAAATGGGACTTCTGCTTCATATTTACAAGGAACTAAAATCTGCCCCAAACCAGTAAGCTTGGAAGGGAACCCTGAGCCTCAGATGGGAACAAGCTCAGATTAACTTGATTAAGTTAGCAGGGTGAGTAGCACAAATAGTTAAGCACTCGACCATTAGCTGAAAGGTTGGTGGTTAGAACCCACCCAGAGGAGCCTTTGAAGACAGGACTGGCAATCTGCTTCCAAAGGGTCACACACAGCCTTGAAAACCCTATAGAGCAGTTCTACTCTGTACACATTGGGTCTCCATGAGTTGCAATTGACTAGATGGCAACTAACAACAACAGCTAAGCCATACCTGGTCTTTCAAGCCAGGGAAACTCCGAGAAGTGAATGTTGTTTTGTTGTAATTTGTTGTTATGTTTATGGTAATTTATAGCACAGTAATAGAAAACTGTACCAGTAATAGAAAAGATGAAAAATACAACACAATGTAAAAATATTTATTTTATCGAAATTAGCCATAGTAAAAACATACATGGAAGTTAGAGCTGAGAGAATTAAAGTAAATATATTTTCATTTTGACTCCTGTAATAAAGATAATTTACACAATAATAAAAATGTATTGACTTGCTTTACCTATAGATAACTTGCTTAACTGTATTACCATCTTCAGCTGTGCGTGGTTTTCATGTGGTCACTTTAGCCAGTCAACATGCAAACATCCAACAACACAAAGCACAAGCATATGAAATGATCAGCTTTGACACTAGCTGGTGGCGGGTAGGTAATGACTGTTAAAGGAACCGTGTGTGCTTCAGAATGTTTATTAACCTAATTTCGAGTTTAAGAAGAGTAAATATAACTGAGCTGTGCCTGCCTAATTATCATACAAAAACAATAATGAATATATTTAGGGAGATCGAATACATAAACAATAGAAACTCTAACTTGATAAGGAAAATAGCAAAGAATACTAATAAAACACTAATGAAAATAAAAGCTACCACTATGAAATTAATCAAATGGAAAAATTGTATGCGAAAAATTAATAGGTTCAATGCAAAGAATTACAGAGGGAACGGACATATGTTAAACTGAGAGTGGTTCGGTATTTTATTCCCTGCCATTATGTGTATTTGATATGCTCTCCAGTGATTTTTATCTGGATGTATCTCACTCTTAAGACAAACTGACAGACAAGTGATGCACGAGTGGCTTGCATGTTGCTGTGATGCTGGAAGCTATGCCACTGCTATTTCAAATACTAGCAGGGTCCCCCATGATGGACAGGTTTCAGAGGAGCTTCCAGAACAAGACAGAGTAGGAAGAAGGACCTAGAGAACTACTTCTAAAAAAGCTGGCTCAATGAAAACCTTACAAACGTTGTCCGATATACTGCCAAAAGATGAGGCCCTTGGATTGGGAGGTACACAAAATAGGGACTGGGCAAGAGCTGGTTCCTCAGAGTAGAGTCAACTGTAATGACAAGGATCTAGTAAAGCCTTCAAGACCTTCATTTGCTGATGTGGCAAACACAAACTGAGAAGAAACAGCTGCAAACATTCAATAATAATCAGAATGTAGATTGTACAGAGTATAAATCTAGGAAAATTGGAAGTTGTCAAAAATGAAATGCATGAAGATTGATATGCTAGGGATAGTGAGCTGAAATGGATTGGTATTGGCCATTTTGAATCAGACAATCATAAGATCTACTAAGCCTGGAATGACAAATTGAAAAGGAACAGTGTCACATTTATTGTCAAAAAGAACATTTCAAGATCTATACTGAAGTATTACACTGTCAGTGATAGGATAATATCCATA
>NW_004444199.1:1747491-1769116 GCF_000243295.1 Trichechus manatus latirostris
CACTGAACACTAATGACCAAAGACCAGATGAATTGTGGAATGACATCAAGGATATCATACAGGAAGAAAGCAAGAGGTCATTAAAAAGACAGGAAAGAAAAAAACACCAAAAAAGATGTCAGAAGAAACTCTGAAAGTTGCTCTTGAACATAGAACAGGTACAGTGAAAGGAAGAAATGATGAAGTCAAAGAGCTGAACAGAAGATTTCAAAGGGCAGCTCAAGAAGAGAGTAACGTATTATATATAATGAAATGTGAAAAGATATGGAGATAGAAAACCAAAAATGAAGAACACACTAAATGAACTAAATAAAAAATCCAAGGCGCAAGTTGCACTATTATAGGACTATACGGGCGAAATACTGAATGACACAGGAAGCATCAAAAGAAGATGGAAGGAATACAGAGTCATTGTACCAAAAAGGGAGTCCTGGTGGCACATGGTTAAGAACTTGGCTGCTAACCAAAAGATCGGCAGTTCAAATCTACCAGCCTCTCCTTGGAAGCCGTATGGGGTACATTAGACTCTGTCCTGTAGGGTTGCTATGAGCAGGAATTGACACAACAGCAATGGCAATGGGTATCAAAAAGAATTGGTTAACGTTGAATCATTTCAGAAGGGAGCATAAGATCAAGAACTGATGGTACTGAAGGAAGAAGTCCAAGCTGCACTGAAAGCATTGGTGAAAAACAAGGCTCCAGGAATTGACATAATACCACCTGAGATGTTTCAACAAACGGATGCAGCACTGGAAGACAATCACCTGGCCAACTGACTGGAAGGGATCCATATTCGTGCCCTTTCCAAATAAAGATGATCCAACAGAATATGGAAATTATCAAACAATATCATTAATATCACACGCAAGTAAAAATTTGCTGAAGATCATCCAGAAGTGGTTGCAGCGGTTCATCGACAGGGAACTGCCAGAAATTCAAGCTGGATTCAGAAGAAGAAGTGGAACAAGAGATATCATTGCTTATGTCAGATGGATCCTGGCTGAAAGAAGAGAATACCAGAAAGATGTTTACTTGTGTTTTATTGACTATGAAAAGGCATTGACTCTGTGGATCATAACAAATTATAGATAACATTGCAAAGAATGGGAACTCCCAAACACTTAATTGTGCTCATGCGGAACTTGTACATAGATCAAGAGGCAGTTATCCGAACAGAACAAGGGAATACTGCGTGGTTTAAAGTCAGGAAAGGTGTACATCAGGGCTGTATCCTTTCACCATACTTATTCAATCTGTATGCTGAGCAACTAATCCGAGAAACCGGACTACATGAAGAGGAATACGGCATCAGGATTGAAAGAAGACTCATTAACAACCTGTGATATGCAGATGACATAACCTTTCTTGCTGAAAGCAAAGAGGACTTGGATCATTTACTGATGAAGATCAAAGACTGCAGACTTCAGTATGCATTACACTTAACATATAGAAAACAAAAATCCTCACGACTGGACCAACAAGCAACATCATGATAAACGGAGAAAATATTAAAATTGTCAAGGATTTCATTTTACTTGCATCCACAATCAACACCCATGGAAGCAGCAGTCAAGAAATCAAACAAAGTTTTGCATTGGGCAAATGTGTTGCAAAAGACCTCTTTAAAGTGTTAAAAAGTATAGATATCATTTTGAGGACTAAGGTTAACCTGACCCAAGCCATGGTATTTTCAATCAACACATATATATGGTAAAACTAGACAATGAATAAGGAAGACCAAAGAATTGATGCATTGGAATTATGGTGTTGGCAAAAAATATTGAATATACCATGGACTGCCAGAAGAATGAACAAATCTGTCTTGGAAGAAGTACAGCCAGAATGTTCCTTAGAAGTGAGGATGGTGAGACTTCCTCTCATGTACTTAGTACATGTTATCAGTCCCTGGAGTGGGACATCATGTTTGGTAAAGTAGAGGCTCCGTGAAAAAGAGGAAGACAGTCAACAAAACGGATTGACACAGTGGCTGCAACAATGGGCTCAAACATAGCAACAACTGTGAGGATAGCACAGGACTGGGTAGTGTTTCGTTCTGTAGTGCATAGGTTTGATATGAGTAGGAACTGACTCAGTGGCACCTAACAACAACATTAGCATGTTAGTTTCTTTAAGATGATCTGGACTAAAAATTATATATCTATTTCTTTATTTTACTGTGAAAGACATTTCAAGGTGAAGATAAAATTCTTGATTTTGTCTAGGTTCCTCCACTGTGTGAATTTCAGCAATTTGCTTCACAGCTAGCTCTTAATACATTTCTGATTTCTTGCCTTAAAATGGGGTAACTAATGAGATTGTTGGGAAGAATGAAATACTTCTATATCTCCTTAAACGCTGAATTTTTTCTAGAAACTACTCGATAAATAATAGCAATCAAATTATTAATACTACACTTATGTAACTTCTTAAACCTAACACATTTTTTTTGCCTCATAACCTGTTTTTGTGTAATATCTATTAATATCCAGAGGAACCAATGTTCCAGTGAATACATTTTACAAAATGTATTTAGAGAAAATAGAAAGACCAGGAAAAGGGTAAATTAAAATTTCTGTTAGTATTGTGAAAGATTGACCTGACAAATTTTTAACACATTCTTGGCTTTTTTTTTTTTTTCTTATACAGGTGATACCTTTGAGCACAAATTATACAAAATGAAATGGCAGGATGTGCTCATAGACATCAAAGTTTCTAATCAAAATAGAGTTTTCAACCAGAAAATTATTTTCTTAGCAAAATAGAGCTTTCAACCAGGGAATTCTTCTGAACTACATGTTTTCTTCAGAAAGAATGATTGCAGTATATGCAGAGGGAAAATTTGTATGTACAATTGGAAGATCATTTAATAAATAATACTAATGATAATATCCTACATTACTCAATCACCATTCAATTTCTAGAGTACTTTCATATCTGTTGCCTCATTTGATAAATGATTCAAGGACTAAGAAGCTGTACACTAGATCTAGCCACATATTTGCAGACTACTAGAAGGTTATACTGATGGATATATCAACTACAAAAAGGAGTAGAAAATGGGTTGCTCATGTTGCTCAAAGTCATGGACACCTTGTGGAGTGAAATGCACGACTGGAGAACAGTAACTGATATTGACAATACAGATTACTGCGAATATAAAAGGAAAGCCTATGGCTTCTACCTAAATATTATTTTCTGTCACTGGTACTAATCAGGGATTACATTACTGAATGCCTCCCCATACCAACATATCTCAAAAAAACAAAAATTGGAACCATGGACATGAAAAGCAGTATTCGAGTGAAATTAAAAAAAAAAAAAATTATTCCCTCTCCTCCTTCCCCTAATAAAGGATATTTTATCAGCAACCAACTACTTCACCTATATAAGAAAATATGATGGTTCTGCCACTCGTTTTTATACTGTAACTAATAGATGCTCCTCTCATGTTGCTCATTCTTTTGCCTTCTGTGATATATTAGCACAACGATAAGGTAGCAAGAAAACGTCTCTGACTGCTATATTAAGGATTGTTAAAAATCATTTTTTTCTTAACTGGAAATGTAAAATCTATGACTTCTCAAATTTTGTTATTATAAAAGTAAAAAGTTACACAAAAACATGGGCAACATTTTAGTATATTGTTTACCAGTACGTGGTAGAAGCCTGGTGCAAACGATGTCTCCTTCTGATCTCTAAAGTTACATTGCTCTATCCCATGATCACAAACTAGACCTAATCCATAATAATTATTTTCCACTTTCTTATCATTGTTTTTCATCAAAGGTCCCAGACAATAATTTAGTTAACAAGTAAATTCTTACAAACTCAAAATCTTAACTGGTACAATAAATTATTTTGCATACCATATACAGAGGGAGGACTAATAGCTTTAGCAATGAAAAAAACAACCAAAGAAGGATTACCTTTCTATTGCTCCATTTTGAAGCTTGAAATTAACTAAGCACATTCCCAGACATATTTAATTAATTCATACTGCCACTTCTTTCCTCTTCTTCCATTCCCAACTTGGGTTCAAAGCCTACTTCCTCTGTGAATCTCTTTCTGAACAGCCCACCTGAAAGTAATCTTTTTTTTTTTTTTATCCTCCACAGCAATACTCGCTATCTTGCCTTATGACGCTTTTTTTTTTTTTTTTTTTTTAACATGGACGCATGTGGTGTCATGGTTAAGAGCATCAAGGTTCAAATATTAGCTCAGCATTTATTACCTCTATACAGCTGGACAGGGCTTTGAAGTCCCTAAGCTTCCCTCAGCCGATCATCTATGGAGTAGGAAATGTTTTTTCTGTCTCTTCAAGTTGTTATAAAACAACCAGTATAATAGTATAATACCTGGCGCATAGTTAGCTTTATAAAAGATGATACAGTTTTTATTATCATCATTCTCTACAGTGTTTTTGTTATCATTCTCAACGTCATTATTTCCCTAACTACGAAATGTCCAAGAGGATGAGGACAAGTGCTCATATATACACATATGTGTATATATGCCCTGGTGGCACAGTGGTTAAGAGCTTGGCTGCTAACCAAAAAGGTCAGCAGTTTGAATCCACCAGCCGATCCTTGGAAACTATATGGGGCAGTTCTACTCTGACCTATAGGGTGGCTATGAGTCAGAATCAACTCAACAGCAACAGGTTTTTTTTTTCTTTTTGGTTTTACGTACACACACACAGAGACACACACAGTCATGCACTGCATAACTTCCGTTTCGCAGTGTTTGACCACATACATGTATGTCTGTGTCTGGTGGGTGCCCTCCGCGGGACGCCCACAGCCCTACTTGACAGCAGGCCCACCCTCCCTGCCACCCCCTGCCCGGGGGAACAGGTACCCCTGTAGCTGGGAGGAGTGGCCGCCCGATCCTGTTCCCCAGGTCGGCAGACATTGTGCCGTCCGGCCGGGGCGGGGGCACCGGGTCACTGAGACCGCTCCCCAGCTGCCCTGGTTTGAGCCTGGAGCCTCTCCACCGGGACCTTCATGAGGCTGGGGAGGGGGGCCCGCGTGCCGGGCCAAGGGCCAAACACCCACCTGAGGCATCAGCCCTGGGGTCTTCCTGGTCCAGGCCTGTGCTCCGCTGACCCAGGTGTTTGCACAGTGTCCAAATCACATAATATCTTATTTCACAGATCGCATCCTGTACATTAAGTGACACATGACTGTATATATATATATATATACATATATATATATATACGCATATATATACACACCTCCAAATTGCCCAGCATCATGTCTTACTCACAGTAAGGGCACAAAACAAAAAGTTTGGAATAATAGTCTGATCCTGGTAAAGAAGAAAGAGGCAAAAGTAAGTATAAAGTGTAAATAACTTTATATGGACGCAGTGATGTTAAAATTAATATTCTGGAGTCAAAATCTAGCTGATGTAGTAAATCAAAAGAGTAAATGTTAAAGATTTAGATGAAGATTTTTTTGAGTGCAGCTCAAATAAGCTGTGACTCTGTTACTATGGGTACTGTATTCTTTAAGTACTAGAGGGCCAGTAAAGAAGTTATCTGACATGCTATCAACGTGTAAAATGGGAGTGTTATGGATTGAATTGTATCCCCCCAGAACACCATGTTGTAAATCCTAATCCCTATACCTGTGGTTATAACCCTTTTTGAGAAGGAGTATTCTTTGTTACGTAAATGAGACAGTGTTAGAGTGTATCTTAAATCAATCTCTTTTGAGATATAAAAGGGCGGATTAAACAAAAAGGCAAGTAAGTACAAAGGGAGAAGAACATACAAGCCACATGATCCTCAAGGAACCTAGGAATAGAAACTGAAAAGAAACAAGGAGCTTCCCTCAAAGTGGACAGAGAGAGAGCCTTCTAGCGCTGGTGCCCTGAATGTGGACTTGTAGCCTCCTAAATTGTGAGAAAATGAATTTCTGTTTATTAAAGCCACCTACTTGTATTTCTGTTACAGGAGCACTAGATAACTAAGACAGGGATTCATATATAAAGTAACTCTTACACAAACATCTAGAATTTTCTCAGCACCATGGTCAATGCTGGGAATAAGATTATTATAGTTTATTACCCTAAAGCAGCTCATAACCTCATTAAAGAGGGCAGATGAGTAAGCAATAAATCAGGAGAAGTTGACATATCCTACATGAATATTTTTACAGGATGCTAAGGATACATAGAGGAAGGATACACAAGCAAGTGAGGGGAATGGATACTGGAAAGCATTCAGGAAAAGATTATACTTGAGGTGAACCCTGAAGATTGAGAAATATGCTGAGAGGCTGCTGTGACCGACTCAGAAAAGTATGGCACAGGTCCTGAAAAAGAAACTAAAAGTTAAAATTAGTAGAAAGTATGAACCAGAAAAATAATATAACAAATTCTGGTGATAATTTACCTGGAGTTAATCAAAGTTTGTATATAATGGAATTAGTGATTAGCTCTCATTCTATACTCAGCATATGTTTTCAAGTGGGAACAGTCTAAAGTCCGTTTCTTCAAGAGGGAAGACAAGGTCAAGTGGAGAAATAGCAGACAAGTCCATCCTGAAAACTGAGAAGAGCAGAGGGGAACATCACCATAGCTCCATTATTTTCCTGGCCCAATTTCTCCACACTGGGCCAACAAATTGAGTCCACTTCCAGGCAGATTCCTTGAATCACTGCTTCTGTTCTAGAAGTGCCAGCCTATCACAGGACCTAGAACCATCCCTACTTATTACCTAGAGTGGACTACTACCACCAGATGGCACCAAATTGCAGGCCGGACTTGGTTTGATTTAGATCTCACAAACTGTCAGATTCCCTGACCAGTGAGCTGTACAGGCTTACCCCAGTCATTTCATTAACCTCACAACTACATGACCTGGCATTTTGTATGATTGAATTATTAGACCCTACATACCAAATTGTGGTAGGGCTTTTACTACATTTCCAAATAAGACAAGGACATGAAAACCTGGAGAAGGAAGACCAAATAAAAGATAATTTGAAACTGCTTGGTCACCTTTCAGTGAAGTGTTTAGATTGTGTGGAGTAAGAATATTGGGTTCATTGTAGAAGAAGGATGGGGATCTCGGCCTTTAGCATTTTAAGTTTCTGAAACAGTATTTTCAAAGTAATGAGAAGAACGGTGAGAAAGGCTATCTGAGTGAGGGTAAAGCTTTCCTACCGCAGGGACTAAAAAACCAAACCTGTTGCGTCGAGCTGATTCTGACTCATAGCAGGGACGGATTACCCAATAAGCAAGGTATGCACGGGCTTACTTGTGCCTACTTACTAACCTGTAGTGCACAATTTCACCTGTTTTTCAACATTCACAAATGATGTGGTTAAAAACAGGTGAAATTGTGCACTACAGATTTAGCAAGTAAATACAAGTAAGCACGTGTGCACCTTGCTTACTGGTTAATTTGCCCCTGTCCTACTGGTTTATTTTACAAGCAGTAGACAAAGACTGGAGAAGTGGTGACAACATCAACAGGAAAAATAGAAGTTTTTGATGTTTGTGTTTTGTGTTGTATTGTTGCCCCATTTGAGGAATAGAGTGGTTAGTTTTGGCATGTACAAAATTCATTCGGTCCTCTCTCAAAGAGTGGCATTTGAATCATTCCCACCTTCTGATAATGGTTAGAAATGTGCAATGTTGGCAGCCCCAGTTGGTAGGTTTTAATCCAGAATAGATTAAAATGTCTATTTTGTTCTGTTGAATCCCGATGTCTCTGCCTTCTAGTGCTGTATGAAGTGTGAACTCTGCTGAGGATGTAGCTTTTCCATTCTCACATGATCAGGTATTTTTTGCCCTCTGCCCATTGACTCCTATTATTGCCTCTTGCTAGAGAATTGCATATGTTGGTGAAACTTGGTTCCTAGGGAAACTTTGCCCCCAGTCCCTGTAATTGTTCCTAATATAGAATTACCCCCAGAGGATTCTTAAATTGAAGGAACTCTTAATCCTTCCATATTTGTTCTGCTAGGGACCTAGCGGTGAACAATACCTTGCTCATACTTGTCTCAAGACGCTGTCTCTCCTCAGCTTTTGGATGAGCTGAACTTTGTGTAGCCTTCCAATCCACGTCAATGCACAGTAGAAGAATCTGCAGTGCGGTGCTTCTGAAATCTGACTGTACATGGGGATCACTACGAGAGTTCGTTAAAAAAAATCTCGGCCCGACAGTTTTTAATTCAATAGATCTGAGCTAGAACAGAGGCCTTAATTATTTTTTATAGTACCCCAGGTAAGTGAGAATGTGCAGCCAGTGTTGAGAACTACTTCCCTACTCCTTTAGGAAGGATCAAACGATTCTTAACAGTTTAATCTGCTTCTTAGTTTGATCTTTTTTTCTTTTCTAACACAGAAAGGACTATTGTTTGCTGCAATTGAGTGCCTACTTTTGTTTTACTAGTTCTGTGACTTCTGTACTATACAACATTTTTTATTAGTTTTGTTTCTTTGTAACATGCTTTCTGCAATTTTTTTCCCCCTGGGAGTCTCCCATAGTAAGAGATATGGATCTGCGAAACAGACCTACTGTTCAAAACATCTTGTCCTACTGCATCACTCTAAATTGGATAAACCTACCCAGGAGTTATTACTTTCCCATCAAAGGAACACCCACCTCAAGCTTGGTCTCGATTTACGATAGTTTCGCATAACCCCCTTATCATTCTAGTCTGTTTTCTGTGTGTGTGTGTTTTTGTTTGTTAGTGTTGTTTGTTTGTTACCTTGAATCTCCTCTTATAGCTATGTTGGATCTCTGCCACTGATTTTATAAATGTTTCCTCTTCTTTTGAATCCTTTTGATCTATTATTTCTTTTTTATTAAAATTTTTAATTTTTTTTCTATTTTAAGGGCATTACTTGCTGTATTTGTTCATTCTTGTGTAACTTTCATATCTTCATTTCAGAAATTTTTTTCTAGTTTTTCCTTGAATTTTATTACTTTGTTTTATTAATTCTTATTATGTTATTCTTCAAATATTTTACATTATTTTCTAAGTGTTTTAAACTCAATTTGAAGTAACAGGCTCTAGTTTGCCTCTGATTTGTGGGCATACCTTTTTGGTATGCATTTATCATTTGTAGGGATGTTATTCTGCTTCTTTTTCTCTATTTTATTATAATAGCTTCTTCCAAATTTTTACCTACTCTTTTTCTGTTGCTAATTCTTACATTGATTTTGTTTTCTTCAACTTTTAGATAGTTGCAAGTCAGGATAGCTTTGCTAACTCCAAGGCTCCATCACATGTTGTTTTCATAAATTTTAAGAAACATGGCAGATTATCCGTAAGATATCCTGTATCCCATCCACTCTCCCATGTTTATCTGCAATTTCTCTTTCATTTGTTCCTATGATACAAAACTGAGGTTCCGTTTCCACCAGTTTTTTCTCAGTTAGAATTGAGAGCTCTGGGGCTCAGACAGCTCCAATATCCTTGCTTACCCTTGTTTGGTATTACCTTCTAATACCAAGACCTTATTGCTAATGCATTAGTCTCATCTATTGATGCAGGGTGTAAAACTCTCTCTACTTGCAACTACCAGTTTTGAATTGGCCCTCTGAGATTTGTAGTGAATACCTGTTACTTATTCTGGGATTTTTTTTTCATGATTATGGCGTTTATTAAAGAAGAAACCCATTGCCATCGAGTCTATTCTAACTCATAGTGTCACTATAGGACGGAGTAGAACTGCCCCATAGGGTTTCCCAGGAGCAGCTGGTGAATTCGAACTGCAGGCTTTTTGATTAGCAGCTGAGCTCTTAACTACTATGCCAACAGGTTACAATTCAGGCTCAGGAATGCTCAGGATACAGGTCTTCTATCAGGACAGCCTCTTCTCTGCCATGACCGAAGGCATACCTCTCTCTGGCCCCTCGGCCTCTGCCCTGCTCAGCAAGTGTTACAAAGCTCTTTTAACTCTGCCGATAAGTGCCCCCAGGCATCCCGCTCCACCAGGAAACCTCTACCTAAAGGTGCTCAGCTCTAGCTCTGTGGGTCTGCAAACCTAACTCCTCCAAGCACCTGCAGGCACCCTACTCTGCCAGCAGGCTTCTTGCCCAAAGGCACTCAGCTTTCTCGTTTTGTGAGCTCTGAAGCCTACTGCACCGTCTCCTGCAGATCTTTCCTACTGCTCTTTCTCTGCCACTGCTTCTTGCCATCTTCAGTGTTACAGGTCTGTCTGTCTGCTGGTTCCAGGAGCTTCTCAGCACAGGGATCCCAAGTCCAAAGGACTCACTCAGCTCTTGAATCTTCTTCTTTGGTGGCGGTGAGATCCTCCTTCTGCTATGGAATTGGCTGTCTTTTTTAAGCCTAGCAGGATGGCAAAACTGACCAATACCCTTGTTGAGCGACAGTTACCTTATTTGCACAGTCCCTCCTGATGACTTGGGTGGGAGTTACAAGACCACGCTGAAAAAGGCTCCACAAAAGCAATCCATCACACTGCAACAACAAATTGATGATTTCTGATTTTTTTTTGGAATTGCAAACAATGTTGTAATTGAACATCCCTAAATATGTTTCTTCTGCTATTGTTTGAGTATAACTATAGAAGTCACAGGCAAAGTTCTTCTTCTTCTTCTTTTTTTTTTTTTGTGGAAGATTTTTCCTCCTAAATTCTTTTTTTTTAAAATTGTACTTTAGATGAAGGTTTACAGAACAGTTTCTCATTAAACAGTTAGTACACATATCGTTTTATGACGATGGTTAACAACCCCAAAGCCCACAACATGTCAACAGTTTTCCTGTCCCCTCCTGCCTTCTAGTCCTTGTCCCTGTACTGTTGTGCCCCATTAGTCCCATTTTGTTTTATGGGGCTGTCTAACCTTTGGCTAAATAGTAAACCTTGGAAGTGAGTTCATTACTGAGCTAAAAGGGTGTCCAGGGGCCAAACTCTTGTGGTTTCTCCAGTCTGTCAGGCCAGTAAGTCTTCTCTTTTTTTGTGAGTTAGAATTTTGTTCTACATTTTTCTCCAGCTCTGTCCAGGACCTTCTGTTGTGATCCTTGTCAGAGCAGTCAGTGGTTGTAGATGGGCATCATCTAGTTGTACTTGACTCAGTCTGGTGGAGGCCATGGTAGTTGTTGTCTGTTAATCCTTTGGACTAACACTTCCCTTGTATCTTGTTTTCTTCATTTTCCCTTTCTCCCCAAGGGGTGAGACCAGTGGAGTATCTTAGATGGCTGCTTACAGGCTTTTAAGACCCCAGATTCTACTCACCAAGGTGGAATGTAGAACATTTTCTTTATAAACTGTGTTATGCCAATTATTTTGGGATTCTTATGTCTCACATGTAAACTAGTATTTTCTTTTTCTTTCTTCTGTACATTTGCTGATACTGCTTAAGATTTATAGCTTTCAGTGGTTTGTTTCCTCTCACTCATAGTTTTGGGCTCATTGTGATACATTAAGATCAACATTTTGTAAATGTCGTCTGCTGATTTTGCTTTTATAGTTGCTCAACTTATATTTATGATGTATCCAAAAGAGTAAAAGAAAGAAATTTGTACCATAATCTTCATAACCAATCTCTAAAGACACTCATCCAATTGGCAAACATTTAAACATGGTTCTCAAAAAGTGTTGGTAGAAAATAGGGATATAGGCAACCATCATGTATAGCTGATGTGACAATTGTTGTTAGTTGGCGTTGAATTGTCTCCAACTCATGATGACCTTATGTTTGAGAAATCAAAACATTGCTCTGTCCTGTGTCATCTGCATGATTGGTGGTATGTTTGAGTTCATTTTGCAGCTATTGTGTAGTGCCTTCCAACCTAGCGGGCTCATCTTCCAGTGCTATACTGAACAATGTTCTGTTGTGATCTATAAGGTTTTTATTGACTAATTTTAGAAAGAAGGTCTCCAGTCCTTTCTTCCTAGTCTCTCTTAGCCTGGAAATTCTGTTGAAACCTGACCACCTGTATGACCCTGCTGGATTTTGAAATAAAAGTGTAATAGCTTCCAGCTTCATAACAACATGTAAACAACACAGTACAACAAACTGACAGACAGGGAGTTGGATGGGACAGTAGCCTTGCACAAACTCCAGGAAGACAAGCTGGCAATTATATATGTATATATATTTATATATATGAAGCCCTGTTGGCACAGATACGTATATAGACGTGTGTGTGTGTGTGTGTGTGTGTGTGTGTGTGTATCCTCATGCATCTGTCAGTTTGTCATACTGTGGGAGTTTGCATGTTGGCCGTGATGCTGGAAGCTATGCCACCGGTATTTCAAATAACAGCAGAGTTACTCATGGTGAACTGGTTTCAGTGGAGCTTCCAGACTAAGAAAGACTAGGAAGAAGGATCTTGCAGTCTACTTCTGAAAAAACTGGACAGGGAAAAACTTGTAAATAACAGCAGAACATTGTCTAGTATAGTGCCAGAAGATGAGCCCCTCAGGTTGGAAGACACTCAAAATACGTCTGAGGAAGAGCTGCATCCTCAAAGTAGAGTTGACCTGATGTGGATGGAATCAAGCTCTCAGGACCTTCATTTGCTGATATGGCAGGACTCAAAATGAGAAAAAACAGTTGCAAACATCCATTAATAGTTGGAAAGTGGAATGTACAAAGTATGAATCTAGGAAAATTGGAAGCCATCAAAAATGAAATGGACCTCATAAAGAGCTATATCCTAAGCATTAATGAGCTGAGAGGGACTGGTATTGGCCATTTTGAATAGGACAATCATATGCTGTACTATGCTGGGAATGACAAATTGAAGAGGAATGGTGTCACATTCATTGTCAAAAAACATTTCAAGATCTATTCTGAAGTACAACACTGTCAGTGATAGGATAATACCCACATGACTACAAGGAAGACCAGTTAATACAACAATTATTCAAATTTACCAACCACCAACACCAAAGACGAGGAAAGTGAAGATTTTTACCAACTTCTGCAGTCTTAAATTGATCAAACATGCAATCAAGATGCATTGATAATTACTGATGATTGGAATGAAAAATTTAGAAACAAAGAATGATTGGTAGTTGGAAAATATGGCCTTGGTGATAGAAATGACTCTGCAGATCGTATGATAGAATTTTGCAAGACTAACGGCTTCTTCATTGCAAATACCTTGATTCAGCAACATAAACAATGACTATACATATGAACCTTGCCAGATGGAATACACGGGAATCAAATTGACTACATCTGTGGAAAAAGACAATGTAAAAGCTCAATATCATCAGTCAGAACAAGGCCAGGGTCTGACTGCAGAACTGACCATCAGTTGCTCATATGCAAGTTCAAGTTGAAGCTGAAGAAAATTAGAGCAAGTCCACAAAAGCTAAAATTCGACCTTGAGTATATCTCACCTGAATTTAGAGACCATCTGAAGAATAGGTTTGACGTGTTGAACTCTAATGACTTAAGACCAGACCAGCTGTGGACTGACCTTGAGGACATTATACATGAAGAAAGCAAAAGATCATTAAAAAGACAGGAAAGAAAGAAAAGACCAAAGTGGATGTCAGAAGAGACTCTGAAACTTGTTCTTGAATGTAGAGCAAAAGGAAGAAACAATGAAGCAGAAGAGCTGAGTAAGAGATGTGTGTTGGGCAGCTTGAGAAGACAAAGTAAAGTATTATAATGACATGTGCAAAGACCTGGAGTTAGAAAATCAAAAGGGAAGAATACGCTCAGCATTTCTCAAGCTGAAAAAACTGAAGAAAAAAATTAAAGCCTCAAGTTGCAATGTTGCAGGATTCTACATAAAATATTGAACAACACAAGAAGCATGAAAAGAAGATGGAAGGAATGCATAGCTACTGTACCAAAAAGAATTGGTAAACATTCAAACATTACAGGAGGTAGCATATGATAAAGAACCAATGGTAATGAAGGAAGAGGTCCAAGCTGAACTGAAAGGATTGGCAAAAAACAAGGTTCCAGGTATTGATGGAATACCAGTTGAGATGGTTCAACAAACGGATGCAGCACTGGAGGTGCTGACTCATTTATGTCAAGAAATTTGAAAGACAGCATCCTGTCCAACTGACGAGAAGAAATCCATATTTGTGCCAGTTCCAAAGAAACATGATTCAACATAATGCAGGAATTATTGAATAATATCATTAATATCACATGCAAGTAAAATTTTGCTGAAGATCATTCAAAAGTGATTACAGCAGTCCATCAACAGAGTCAAAGCCAGATTCAGAAGAGGACATGTAATGAGGGATATCATTGCTGATATTAGATGGATCATGGCTGAAAGCAGAGAACATCAGAAAGATGTTTACCTGTGTTTTATTGAATATGCAAAGGCATTCGACAGTGTGAATCATAACAAATTACGGATGATATTATGAGGAATGCGAATTCCAGAATACTTAATTGTGCTCATGAGAAACTTGTACATAGACCAAGAGACAGTCATGCGAACAGAACAAGGGGATACTGAGTGGTTTAAAATCAGCAAAATTGTGAGTCAGGATTATATCCTTTCACCATACTTATTTAATTTTTATGCCAAGCAAATAACCTGAAGCTGGACTATATGAAAAACGAATGATCAGGATTGGAGGAAGACTCACTAACAACCTCTGATATGCAGATGATACAATCTTGCTTGCTGCAAGTGGAAAGGACTTGAAGCAGTTACTGATGAGGATCAAAGACTACAGCCTTTAGTATGGATTGTGCCTCAACATAAAGATAACAAAAATCCTCAAAACCAGGCCAGTCAGTAATAACATGATAAACGGAGAAAAGATTGAAGTTGTGAAGGATTTAATTTTACTTGGACCCACAACCAATGCCCATGGAAACAAAAGTCAAGAAATCAAGATGCATTGCTTTGGGCCAATCTGCTGCAAAAGATCTCTTTGAAGTGTTTAAAAGCAAAGATATCAGTTGGACTACTAAGTTACGCCTGACCCAAGCCATGTTTTATTTTCAATTTTCTCATATGCATGAGAAAGCTGGGCAATGAATAAGGAAGACCAAAGAAGAATTTATGTCTTTGAATTATGGTGTTGGTGAAGAATATTGAATATACCATGGACTGCCAGAAAAACAAACAAATCTGTCTTGGAAGATGTCTACCCAGAATGCTCCTTAGAAGCAAGGCTGGTGAGAATTCATCTCATGTACTTTGGACGTGTTATCAGGAGGGCCGAGTCCCTGAAGAAGGACATCATGATTAGTAGAGGGTCAGTGAAAAAGAGGAAGACTCTCAATGAGAAAGATTGACACAGTGGCTGTGACAATGGGCTTAAGTCTAACAATGACTGTCAGGATGGCACAGGACTGGGCAGTTTTGGTTCTTTTTTACATGAGATCACTATATGTCAGAACTGACTCAACACAAGGATGTACACGAGACACATTCTTCCCCCCTACACTTATTTTCCACTCTAGAGAGAATCCAGGCACAGAGGTAGATGCCTGAGATATGAGAGTGACTAAGTTTTCCCAGTAAGACCAATCATTATCTAAATGGACTCTTTAAATCATTCAATTGGATTTTAATTATTATTAAGTAGATTCTTTAAATTATTGAAATGAATTGAGTTTTAAACCAAAAGTCTCCAAGGTAAAAGTATTGCCTGTAACTAATGAGTGGAAACTTGAGAAGTAATAGTCTTTTGTTATAGGCAAACTAAATTAGACCTGTTTCTCCCTGTATGTCTGATATATTGTGAGTTATATTTTGCTACCAATATATGCTATTTTATATATCAGAAATATCAATCAGGCTGTATTCTGTTCCTGTTGTGTTCAGGCATATTGCTGCCTTCTGGAATACACTTTATGTAAACAGGAATATCTTCTCGACTTGTCCAAGCTGTGAAGTTCAATGCAAGGGATCTCAGTGCAATCAAAGATATCTTCATTAATTGAGATTCACAAAGAGGTAGTTCAAATAACAGGGCAGTTCACTCTGATAGCTTATATAGGTACTTCAGTTTTTACTGAGGAACTTCATTCTTAAATACTTTCCTTATTTTATTCTTGATGGGACATCCTCAATTTCCTGGAAGCATTCTAGGAGATAGAAGTCCAAGGAGGTGAGATGGAGTTGCTGCTGTTAGTTGCCCTCTAGTCAGCTTCCACTCATGGTGATGTTATGTATAACAGAACAAAACACTGTCAGGTCCTGAAGCATCCTCACAATTTTTGGTATGCTTGAGACCATTGTAGTAGCTATTATGTCAATCTATCTCACTGAGGTCTCCCTTTTTCACTGACCCTCTACTTTACCAAGCATGATGTCTGTCTTAGGCTAGGTTCTTTAGAAAAGCAAAACCAGTGAAGCGTAAAAATATATATAGAGAGATTTATATCAAGGAAACAGCTCACACGACTGTAGAGGCTAGAATGTCTCAAGTCTGTGAATCAGGGTAGAGGCCTCTCCCAATTCACGCAGCTGAATTCCAAGATCAGCAGTCAAAACGGCAAGGTTTCTCCTGATTCATGTAGCTGCAGGGGCTGGAGAACCCAAGATTGGCAGGTCAGCGAGCAGGGCTCCGCTCACCAGCTGTGAAGATCGAAAAATCCCAAATTTGGCAGATAAGCTGCCAGCTTAAGTCCCAAGAACCAGAGGTAAGACAACAGGAGGCAGCTCTAGGATCCCGAGTGAGCAAAAAGCCAGAACGTCTGCTTATGTTCAGATGCAGGCCATACCCCCAAGGAAACTCCCTTTCATCTGATTGGCTACTCATGGCATAATTCAATCATGGGAGTGATCACATATAAACACTGAGAATCACAGCCCAGCCAAGTTGACACACAATCTTAACCATCACAATGTCCTACTGCAGGGATTGGTCCCTTCTGATAAGATGTCCACAATAAACAAGACAAAGTCTAGACATTCTCCCTTCTGAGGAACATCCTGGCTGAATTTCCACCAAAACTGCTTTGTTTGTTATTCTGGCAGTCTATGGTACAATATTCCTTGCCAAAACCACAATTCAAATGCATCAATTTTTCTTCCTTCTTTCTTTATCGTTGTCCAGCTTCTGCATGGATATGAGGTGACTGAAAAGACCATGGCTTGGGCCAAGCAAACTTTAATCTTCAAAGTGATGTCTTTGCTTTTTAACACTTTAAAGAGGTCTTTGCAAAAGATTTTCCCAATGTCATACATTGTTTGATTTCTTGACCGCTAGTTGAATGGACATTGATTGTTGATCCAAGTAGAATGAAAAGTTGACAGCATTAATTTTTTCACCATTTATAATGATTGCTTATTGGTCCAGTTATGAGGATTGTTGTTTTCCTTATGTTTGGGTGTAATAAGTAGACCATTTTTAGCACTTTATTTATTTAATAAGTAAGTATTGATCATCTACATGTGATAGGCACTGTTCTAGGTGGTGAGGATAAAAGCAGAGAGTCCATGGGGTGTGGAGATTTCACTGGAACTGATGGTAAGAAAGGGACTCTGTGAAAAGCAATCCTTTTTATCAGGATCAGAATCAAACAATGGAGCGAATTATATGACTATAGGGAATTTAGGTAAAAGGGGTAAGGCCTTAAGGATCAAACTAGGCTGGTTAAAGCAAGAAAATGTAGGTTAGTTTGACTATGGTGTGTGTGTGTGTGCTGCAGAGTTATGTGACCTGAGGTTGCAGAAACAGGCTGCACTACATAAAGCAAAGTCATGGTAAAAATTGGATTTGCTTCATAAGTGCAATTGTGTAACAGATCGTGTTGGTGCTCTGATTTTCAGTATTTCAATCAACTAAATGAGACTAATGTTGCCTATTTCATGTAGATCAAATTAAAAAGCAGTGCACAGAAGTGTTTTGTAAGCAGTTAAGTGATTCGTAAGTCTTTGCTATGGTTGTTAGGTGTCATGGAGCCAGTTCTGACTCAAGCGACCCTATATACAACACAAGGAAACACTGCCTGGTTCTGAATCATCTTCACAATCATTGCTATGCTTGAGCCCATTGTTGTAGTCACTGTGTCAATCCATCTTATTGAGGGTATTCCTCTTTTTTCTTGATCCCCTACCTTACCAAGTATGATGACCAAGTCCGGGGACTGGTCCCTCTTGATAACGTGTTTAAAGTATGTGAGACGAAGTTTTGTCATCCTTGCTTCTAAGGAATGCTCTAGCTGTACTTCTTTCAAGACAGATTTATTCATTCTTCTGGAAGTCCATGGTATATTCAATATTCCTTGCCAAATCCATAATTCAACCAAAAAAACTCATTGCTGTCAAATTGATTCTGACTCATAGTGACCCTACAGGACAGAGTAGAACTGCCCCACAGGGTTTCCAGGGAATGGCTAGTGGATTCCAACTGCTGACATTTTGGTTAGCAGTCAAGCTCTTTAATCCCTGTACCACCAGGGCCCCAAATCTGTAATTAAAAGACATAAATTCTTCTTCAGTCTTCCTTATTGTCTAGCTTTCACATGCATATGAAGCAATTGGAAAAACCATGGCTTGGGTCAGATACACCTTAGTCCTCAAAGTGACAGCTTTGCTTTTAAACACTTTAAAGAGACTTTTTTTGCAGCAGATTTGCCCAATGCAATATATCATTTCATTTCTTGACTGCTGTCTCCATGGATGTTGATTGTGGATCCAAGTAAAATGAAGTCCTTGACAACTTCAATCTTTTCTCCGTTTATCATGATGTTGCCTATTGGTCCAGTTGTGATGGTTTTTGTTTTAGTTGCAGTATAATCCGTACTGAAGGCTGTAGCGCCTTTAATCTTCTTTTATCTTAAGTGTTTTAAGTCTTCTTCACTTTCTGCAAGCAAGGCTGTGTCATCTGCATATCACAGGTTGTTAATGAGTCTTTCCCCAATTCTGATACTGTGATCTTCTTCATATGTTCCAGATTCTCGGATTATTCGCTCAGCATACATATTGAATCAGTATGCTGAAAGGATACAACCCTGACACACACATTTCCTGATTTTAAACCAGGCAGTATTCCCTTGTTCTGTTTGAAAGACTGCCTCTTAGTGTATGTACAGGTTCCACATGAGCACAATCAAGTGCTCTGGAATTCCCATTCTTTGCAACGGTATCCATAATTTGTTATGATCCATAAGGTTGAATGCCTTTGCACAGTCAATAAAACACAGGTAAACATCTGTCTGGTATTCTCTTTCAGCCGGGATCCATCTGACATCAGCAATGTTATCCCTCTTTCCAAGTCCTCTTCTGAATTGGGCTTGGATTTCTGGCACTTCCCTAACCATGTACTGCTGCAACTGTTTTTGGATAATCTTCAGCAAAATTTTACTTGAGTATGATATTAATAATATTGTTTGACAATTTCTGCATTCTGTTGGATCTGGTTACTCATAAAAAACCCTTTATAAATCACAATTGACAACACATATTCTTTCTAGGGATGTTTGTAAATAAACATATGATAAAGGCTTTAATGTCAAAGGTTTCATTCTATAAGAAGAGAAAGATTTTGATGGACTTGGAGCAACTTTATCTGGGTCCCTGATGTGGCCCAATTATGTCTTCATTTACCATTTGTTTGTTGTTGACTGTCCACATCTGTTCTTATCCTTTTCTGCTTCAGTTAAAACCCAGATGAGATCATGTGTTTCCACAGCTTAAAATCCTTTGATGACTTTTTAATTGTTCTGAAAATGAGCCCAAAATCTTTAACATACTCTATTATAACCTACAAGCTCTGATCCCAGCTTATTTCAACAGCTTTATCCTATACTTCCCTGGTGGCACAGTGGATAAGAGCTATAACAAGCTATGGCTGTTAACCAAAAGGTCAGCTGTCCAAATCCACCAGATGCTCCTTGGAAACTCTGGGGAGCAGTTCTACTCTGTCCTGTGGAGTGACTATGAGTCAGAATCAACTCGAAGGCAAAGGGTACCCTCTGCAGTACTTTAGTTCAGCCTCATAGATCTTCTTTTGTTTCCTGGAAGGGATCTTACTAACCTCACAGGACTTTGTTTTGTATATAGACATGCTTTGAAGCTCGTTGCCAGTCCCCTTCACTTAAGACCTTTCCAGAGAGCCTGAGAGAATTAGTGCATTTCATTAGGTCAATTTGAGAGAGCTTTGTAAGAAGAACAAAGGAGCCCTGGTGGCACAGTGGTTAAGAACTCAGCTGCTAACCAAAAGGTCAGCAGTTCAAATCCACCAGCCCCTTCTTGGAAACCCTATGGGATAGTTCTACTCTGTCCTATAGGGTCGCTATGAGTCAGAATTGACTTGATGGCAACTGGTTTGTTTGCTTTTTTGTAAGAACAAAACTCCACTATTCCATATTAGATTTCTACTGGGTCCAGAAAAGTTAATAATACTTTCATCGAATAAAGTGTTAACTGAAGAAGAAAACAATACAACTGATTACAGTGTTTAAAACTTCCAAATGGCAATGAGAATTAGAATAAAACACCTTAAATATAATTTTATAACTGAGCATATATCAAGAAGTCCCTGTTGGAATCTGCTGTCTTTCTGTAGAGCTGTTCTAACATGTTAATTCTACAGGTCATCAACTGAGGAAATATTTTCTTTGTACAACAGTCAATGACCAACTGTTTTCTTTTTCTCCTTTGGACACTTGGGTTTTTCACATTGTAAGAATTCCTAACTCCAAAATTTGTAATGGTGGGGGATGCCATTTATTTGTACTTTTTCCTAAATGTGGATGATAGCCAACCAAAACAAACCAAATAAAAATTAAAAAAAAAAAAAAAAAAGTGAGGTATAAAGTATAACACCCACAGGACAAAATCCAGATTTACTATTGTACCAATCCTGTGACATGGAAAATTCACATTCCTTTGCATAATAAAAGAGAGAACATGAGAAGAGGTATTAATACTATCCAAATTGTAACTTGTTTCTTTATAATCTAGAAAACCAGCTGTGCTGGGTCTTTACAACAATCTTAAAATCGATTGGAATGTGTGAAAATCTCCCCATTGTTGTCAACTATTTCCATGTTCTTTACTGTGATTTCCTCATAAAAGAGGTATCCACCCAGTAGACATTATGTGCTACTTGTAGAACCATTTAATCATGGAGATAATGTGGTAGATAAAGAGAAGAGAGTTGAAACTCTTCTTCGAGCAACTAGCTGTAACTTTTTAAAAAATAATATTAATAAAATTGGTTGCTAGCCACCATGGTGGTTAAACCACATCCAAAAATATGACAGATAAGAAAAAAATATATCAAGCAGACATCTACCAAAAAACAGCAGGAGTGGCAATACTAATCTCAGATAAAATAGACTTTAAAACAAAATACACCATATAAGACAAAGAAGGATGCTATATAATGATTAAGGAAACAATCCATCATGAAGACATTACCATAATAAACATCTATGCACCCAACAACAGGGCTCCAAAGTACATAAAACAAACTCTAACAGCACTAAAAAGAGAAATTGACAGTTCCACAGTAACAATAGGAGACTTCAACACACCACTGTCAGTAAATGACAGGACATCTAGAAAGAAACTCAACAAAGATACAGAAGACCTAAAGGGCACAATCAGCCAACTTGGCCTCATAGACATATATAGAATACAACACCCAATAGCTGCAAAGCACACACTCTTTTCCAATGCACATGGAACGTTCTCCAGAATAGACCACATCTTAGGCCACAGAGCAATCCTCAACAAGATCCAAA
>NW_004444199.1:1769613-1794439 GCF_000243295.1 Trichechus manatus latirostris
GATGTTGAAAATCTGAACAGACCCATAACAAAAGAAGAGATTGAAAAAGTAATGAAATTCTACAAAACATTCAGAGAAGAGCTTGTACAAGTACTACTCAAACTATTTCAGAGCATAGAAAAGGAAGCAACACTTCCAAATGCATTCTATGAAGCCAGCATAACCCTGATACCAAAACCAGGCAAAATCACCACAAAAAAAGAAAATTACAGACCAATATCTCTCACAAATATAGATGAAAAAATTCCCAACAAAATTCTAGCCAATAGAATTCAGGATCATATCAAAAAAATAATACACCATGACCAAGTAGGAGTCATACCAGGTATGCAAGGATGGTTCAACATTAGAAAATCAATCAACGTAATCCACCACATAAATCAAAGGGAAAAAAAGAATCACATGATCATCTCAACTGATGCAGAAAAGGCATTCGACAAAGTCCAACATTTCTGATAAAAACTCTCAATAAAATAGGCATAGAAGGGAAATTTCTCAACCTAATAAAGGGCATCTATGCAAAACCAACAGCCAACATCATTCTCAATGGAGAGAGGCTGAAAACATTCCCCCTGAGAAAAGAAACAAAACAAAGATGCCCTTTATCACCACCCCTATTTAACATTGTGCTGGAAGTTCTAGCTAGAGCAATAAGGCAAGAAAAAGAAATAAAGGGCATCCAAATTGGTAATGAAGAAGTTGAACTGTCCCTGTTTGCGGATGATATGATACTATACACAGAAAACCTGAAAGACTCCATGAGAAATCTACTGGAACTAATAGAAAGATTCAGCAGAGTAGAAGGATACAAGATAAACATGCAAAAATTGGTTGGATTCCCATACACCAATAGAGAGAATGATGAAAAGGAAATCACGAAAACAATACCATTTATAATAGCCCCTGAAAAAACAAAACACTTAGTAATAAATCTAACCAGGGATGTAAAAGACCTATAAAAAGAAAACTACAGAACAGTACTGCAAGAAACACAAAGGGATCTACATAAATGGAAAAACATACCATGCTCATGGATAGGTAGACTCAACATAGTGAAAATGACAACTCTACCCAAAGCAATTTACAAATTCAGTGCAATCCTGATCCAAATACCAACAGCATTCTTTAAAGAGATGGAAAAACTAATTTTATATGGAAAGGGAAGAAACCCAGGATAAGTAAAGCACTATTGAAGAAGAAGAACAAAGTAGGAGGACTCGCACTACGTGACCTCAGAACCTAGTATACAGCTACAGTAGTCAAAACAGCCTGATACTGGTACAATGACAGATACATTGACCAGTGGAATAGAATTGAGAACCCAGATGTAAATCCATCCACCTATGGTCACCTGATCTCTGACAAGGGCCCAAAGTCCATTAAACGGGGAACAGACAGTCTTTTTAACAAATGATGCTGGCAAAATTGATGTCCATCTGCAAAAAAATGAAACAGGAACCAATACCTCACACCATATACAAAAACTAATTCAAAGTGGATCAAAGACCTAAATATAAAGCCAAAAACTGTAAAGTTCATAGAAGAAAAAAATAGGATCAGCATTAGAGGCCTTAATACCCGGCATTAACAGGATACAAACTTTAACCAACAACACACAAACTCCAGAAGATAAGCTAGATAACTGGGATCGTCTAAAAATTAAACACTTTTGTTCCTCAAAAGACTTCACCAAAAGAGTAAAAAGAGAACCTACAGACTGGGAAAAAATTTTTGGACATTACAAGTCAGACAAAGGTCTAATTTCTAAAATCTACAAGAAAATCCAATACCTACAACAAAAAGACAAATAATCCAATTAAAAAATGGGCAAAGGAAATGAACAGACATTTCACCAAAGAAAACACTCAAGTGGCCAACAGACACATGAGGAAATGCTCGTGATCACTAGCTATTAGAGAAATGCAAATTAAAACCACAATGAGATACTACCTCACCCCTCACTCTGGCATTACTGGTACAAATCAAAAACACTGGAAATAACAAATGTTGGAGAGGATGCGGGGAGATCAGAACTCTTATGCACTGCTGGTGGGAATGCATAATGATACAACCATTTTGGAAAATGATATGGTGCTTCCTTTGAAAGCTAGAAATAGAAATACCATACGATCCAGCAATCCCACCCCTAGGAATATATCCGAGAGAAATAAGAGCCATTGCACAAATAAACATATGCACATCCATTTTCATTTGCATCATTGTTCACAATAGCAAAAAGATGGAAACAACCTAGATGCCCATCAACAGATGAATGGATAAACAAACTATGGTTCATACACACAATGGAGTATTATGCAACGATAAAGAACAGTGATGAATCTGTGAAGCATGTCACAACATGGATGAAACTGGAGGACATTATGCTGAGTGAAATAAGTCAAACACAAAAGGACAAATATTGTATGAGACCTCTACTGTAAAAACTCATGAAAAAGTTTACACACAAACAATTTTTCTTGGTTACTTGGAATGCAAGTGTGGTGTGGGGAACTAAATAGACATCAGATAAGTGGTAATTTTGGTGAAGGGTAAGACAGTACACAATACTGGGGAAGCCAGCACAACTTGTACAAGGCAAGGTCATGGAAGCTCCATAGACACATCCAAATTCCATGAGGGACTGAATTGCTGGGTGGAGGGCTGTGGGGACCATGGTTGCGGGCAACATTTAGCTAAATTGGCAATCTCAGTTGGCATAACACAGTTTATAAAGACAATGTTCTACATTCCACCTTGGTGAGTAGCGTCTGGGGTCTTAAAAGTCTGTGAGCAGCCATCTAAGATACTCCACTGGTCTCACCCATTTGGGAGCAAGGGAGAATGAAGCGAACAGGTTACAAGGAAAAGATTAGTCCAAAGGACTAATGGACCACAGCTACCAAGGCCTCCACCAGACTAAGTCCAGTACAGCTAGATGGTGCCCGGCTACCACCACTGACTCCTCTGACCAGGATCACAACAGAGGGTTCTGGACAGAGCTGGATAAGGATGTAGAACAAAATTCTAACACACAAAAAAAGGCCAGATTTACTGGCCTGACAAAGACTGGAGAAACCCCAAGAGTATGGCCCTGGACACCCTTTTAGCCCAGTGGTGAAGTCACTCTCGTGGTTCACTGTTTGGCAGGAGATTGAACAGATCCATAAAATAAAATGGGAATGATGAGGCACAGCAGTCCAGGGATAAGGACTAGAAGGCAGGAGGGGACCGGAAAGTTGGTGATAGGGAATCCAAGGGTGAGAAAGGACAGTGTGGACATGTCATGGTGTTGTTAACCATTGTCATAGGGCAATATGTGTACTGTTTAATGAGAAACTTTTTGTTCTGTAAACCTTTATCTAAAGTACCAAAAAAAAAAAAAAAAAGAAAGGAACTATCTATGTGAGATCAAATTGACAACAGCAACTCAGAAGGTTTGATGGGAGACCTAGGGGACAGTGAGTTGAAGTTAATATTAATGGAATAATTTGGAAAAGGATAGTGAGAATAGCAGCACAACTGGAAGAATTATACATGTAAAAATTGTTGAAATGGTGTATCTTTGGCTACGTATATTTTCACAGGAAAAAAAAAAAAGGTCCTCCAAGGTTGAGAAGGGAGAGTGTTAACATGTTGTCTGGTTGTTAACCAATGTCATAAAACAGTATGTGTACTGACTGTTTAATAAGAACCTGTTTGTTCTGTAAACCTTCATCTAAAGTACAATAAAAAAATAAAAATAAAAAACAAAAATATGACAGATTCCTGCAAAGTAAAAACAGACTGTTTCTAATTAAACATAAAAAGATGAAACTGGTAGACCTTTTGAATTTTAAAGCTACATTTTATATGTTAATTCATAGTAATTAATTATTGACTGTTAAAATGCTTAAGCAAGGAGTTCAAAGTGATTTTTCTTCAGCCAGTTATTATTTCAATCCAAGGATAAAAAATATGAAGATTAAATTGGGCAAGGAGTCACAATATTTGTAATAGTTATGATTCATTATTGTCAGTTGTTCTAAAGTGAATTTTTTTTTTGGTGTGTGTGTAAAGTATATACTTGTTTTAAAAGAGTAAGTTCATTATGGTGTGATTCCCTGTAGTCTGTCAAGGGGTTAGTAATTTTAAAGTTTTTGACCTTTCAAGTCCACCATTAAAGATTTTAGCTTTGAGAGAATAAGTGGTTCAGAGGTCAAGTTCATGCTACTCACTAGGGCAGATGAACCTCTCCCACAAGCCCCAGCCCCTCTCTCTAACCTTTACCATGCCCCCTCCTTTATACTACAGAAACAACAAAGCTGCTTATCTCCTGCCCATATCTATGTTTTATAATCCAAATTTCTGTTTAAAATATTGCCTCTCTTTGCATTTCTCACTCTTACTGCCATCTCATCATGGCACTGGAAATAAATTGGGATTAGAATAGAATCAGCAAAGAGAATTAGAAAAATTGCAAAATACAGTAACAATTCCATACGTTCTCCCAATAGCAAGAATGTGGAATAAAAGCAAAACAAAATGAAACAAACAACTTAGGCTTCATATGATGCATAAAAAGTGAAATTCTCTGAAACCTGTTTCCTAGATTGCAAAATGAGTATAAAGTCACTGAACCGACAAGGCTGTTTCAATATTAAATGAGATAATGTATGTAAATCAACTCCATTGATTGTTTAATTATCTGGATTTTTCGCTTTTTTTCAATCATATATTCTATCAATCATCAAATCAAGTTGCTTCTACTTTCAAGATGTATCTTCGAAGGCATCATTTCTCAATATTTTCACCAATATTATTCTAGTCAAAAAACAACAACAACAAATGCTAAAGTCTACTTTACCCCTTGCATTCGCTCTTGTTCTCTAACTTCTATTTTCTTCCTGGTAGCCTGGGGATCACTTTAAAAAAAATAAAGTTGATTTACATAACTCACTTTGTAAAGACTTACAAGGATTTCTTTTCATCCTTAGAATAAAAGTCAAAGTGTATCATACACCTTGTAGGACTGCATTTTTGGTCCCTTGCTTCCTAACTGATCACAAACAAATAAACACAAAAGAGAAAAACAAAACCCAACTTAAGGTGTTTTCATTGTTACATTTGAATGTAGTTGTCTTTGCAGATACTCTAGTGGCTTATTTCCTCCAAGTCTTTTGGCAAATATTACATCCTTAGAGAATTCTTTAGTTACCCAAACTAAAAGTATATGCTTCTCATTTTTTTTTATTTTAGGTCTATGATTTATTTTTCTTCATGAACATTAATGCTACCTGGCATTATATTTGGAGTTCCTGAGTGATACAAATTGTTGACAGGTTCACCTGCTAAAAAAACTTGTCAGTTCCACTCCACTCAGAGACACCTCAGAAACAAGGCCTGGTAATTTGCTTCAGAAAAATCAGCCTCTGAAGACTCTATGGAGCACAGGTTTACTCTGACATACATAGGACTGCCATGATTTGGAATTCACTTGATGGCAACTGGTTTTGTTTTTATTATCTGTCTATCTGTCTGTCTGTCTGTCCATCCATCTATCATCTATCATTTTTTCTCACCTCCAGAATCTAGGATCCAGGAATGGAGATAAGTCTGTTTTTGTTTCCTAATTTATCATCAGTATCTGGAATATCTCAGCTCTACCTACACATTAGAATTACTTGGGTAACTTAAAAAAAAATTATTGAGGTTTAGACATCATCTCAGGACACCTGAATCAGAGTATCTGAGAGTAGAGCCTGAGCATTTCAATAACTCTGATTCTGATGTCATATGTTTATAAAATCCAAACTTTTATCTATAACCCCAGCTTTGGACTTCTTCAATCTTTCTACTTCATCTTCATAGATATCAACATGGAGTTACTCAGGAAGAGACAAAGGAGGAAGGAAGAGTTTAAATACACAGGTAAAAAAATGAATTAGGATGTCAGGAATTTTCTCTGAAACACTTAATCTCATAAAAAAATTTAAAAATATCAACAGAGTTATTGGGGGGGAATCACAAACAACATTTATCAGACTTTTTGCCTATATATAAAATAGAACAATATCATTCAACTCACAGGGACTCAGAAGTATAACACAAATGTATGATTTCACTCTAGTCAACTGAGAAATTACCTATCACAAAGAACTTTAGAAAGAGGAATATACACTCACTCTTCACTTACCACCATAGTGGTTAAGAGCTAAGGCTGCTAACCCTAAAGGTCGGCAGTTCGAATCTACCAGGCGCTTCTTGGAAACTCTACGAGGCAGTTCTACTCTGTCCTATAGGGTCGCTACAAGTCGCAATCGACTCTATGGCAACGGGTTTGGTTTTTCAGTTTTTTCCTCACTTATCGACATGGTTATGTTCCAAAGATCAGGTCATTTATGCACACATCGAAGTTACGTGAAATACTCGCAGTTTCCTGCCCCCGTTTCTCGCCCCAGTTTCCCCTCCTCCCCAGCCCAAGACCTCCCAGCTGAGGGCCCCTCTGTACATGCAGTGGTCACAAGCTTCTGCTCCCTCTGCTTCCCTGACTACGAACCCATGCTGCGGGCTGCTGGCCAGGAGTCCTCAGCTGCCTGGCATCCCAGCTTGGGCTTCCTCGTGCACTTGTTGAGGAGAATTGGGTGGTGCGGTCTGGGAGGTGCACAGCGGCCTCCACCAAGGGGGGGCTCTGAAGAAGCGAGCGCTGCCTGCCGCCTGGGCTCCGCTCCTAGTGCCCGCTGGCCATGCCTGAGTGTGAGGAGAACGTGGGGCGAAGGGTGGGGCACGCCAGAAGAGAGCTGAGAGAAGGGAGAGGAGGCATGAGGCAGGAGGAGCTGGAGCATCCAGTGCCCTGCTGGTTCCAGATTGGTTATATACCCCAGTGAGGTGTCTCTCCTCTCTCTACGTGTCCTGGACGAGCTGCACGTGGGGAGGGTGTGTGGCTTAGCAGGTCATTAATGTACAAAATAGTCGGAGAGTGAATTTATTATTGTTATAAATGTGAAATGACATATAACGAGATAGTCTGTAAATGAGTAGTGGGTGTAAAGGTAAAAGAAACACAGTTAACAATGAAATAAGTAAAAGCTTTTTATGTGTAAATAGTTTATTCTATAATACTCAATCAAATGTTAAATAGATTCATAAAAGAGAACAACGCATAAGAAGAATAACAGTAAGCATATCCTGTATTTAAGTCTTGGACTATTTCAACAAAATATGGTGTTTGAGGGAATAAAGTTACAAGATTTTTGACAAAATCAGTAAACCGTTGTAACCTTGAATTTGAGAGAGATATTTTGTCTAAATATGATGAATGTGTATGTGTGTGAGTGTGTGTGTGTACAGGTTATATTTTATTTTAGAGGCAACTCTAGTAAAATAACAATAGGGTGTACAACTTCCAAATAACTAGAGAAAAATACGAGTGAAGTTACATATAGTATAGACAAATAGGAGCCCTGGTGATGCAGTGGTTAAAATCTCTGCTGCTCACCAAAAGGTCAGCAGTTTGAATTCACCAGCCACTCCTTGGAAACCCTGTGGGGCAGTTCTACTTTGTCCTGAAAGGTTGCTATGAGTCAGAACTGACTCCACGGCAACGGGTTTGGATTTTATAGAAAGTAAAATTAAAAAAAGCAAGGATTATCTTATATTAAAAGTGTATAAGATATATAACCACTGAAAATGTGAGAATACTAAATTTCACAATTCTGTGATTTTTTTAAAAAAATTACAGGTGGGGTAAAAAAATTAAGCATGAGCTGTTTATGAGAGGCAAGAAAAGGAAAAATGGAAAACAAATGTATAGACAAAGATATAATAAGAAAATACAAGGACATATTAATAGTAGACAAAGTAGAATTCAAGGCAAAAACCATTAAATGAGACAAAGGTCAAAGTTTTATACCAAAGTTTTATGTCAAAAATTATAATTCTCAAAGAACTGTATAAATTCAGAATCCCAGGCCAGAGAGTTAGTTCTATTCCAGTTGCCTACCTTTAGTGGCCTGGGCAAAAGACAAGCGGATTCTTAGATCAAAGATGAGTCCCTGGGTGATACGAATGGTTAACTCACTTGGCTGCTAACTGAAAGGTTGGAAGATTGGGTCCATCCAGAGGTGCCTTGGAAGAAAAGACCTGGCAATCTACTTCCAAAAAAATCAGCATTTGAAAACTCTTTGGAACTCAGTTCTACTCTAACACACATGGGGTCGCCATGAGTTGGAATTGACTGGATGGCAACAGTGTTGGTTAGAACAAATAAAATCATTATTCTGGTTTCTAGTTAAGAGATGCTGTTTTAACAGTTGGTTAGGTGTATAGTGATTTCTGGAGAGATTTCTGAGATCTGACACGAGAGTAATGTTTTGTTTGGTTCTGTGGTTGTGGGTAGGCTAGTAAATGAATGTTTAATTTTGCAGTGGAGTGGGTATTTAAAACAAAGGTAAACGAATTAATGGGAAAGGCTATCCAGGTTAAAAACACACCAATATGTTGCTTGTATGAGACTCATAGAACAATAGAACATAGAGAAAGTATAAATAAATGAAATCAACAAAAGGGCAAACATATTCATGTCTAAAATAGCAGTGTCCACATTAACATCTGTTAAATGCACGCATTGTACCACGTTTTTTTGCTAAGCATACAACCTCCTCCCCCATATTATTTTCATAAGCATTATATGTGTGTGTACGTTATTTATGTGAGTTATTTATGGAAAAAAATATAGTACTTGAGAGGGAAAGAAACAGAAAATACAAAGAAGATAATTTTATGATAATAAATGAAATGGTTTATATTGAACATATTACAGTTTTCAGTTTACTAAATGACATATTAAAACATGTAAATTAAAAACACTTAGAGAATGGAAATGACAGCGATATAACTGCACCAGAAATTTGACCACCAGCATCTCAGCCACATAAGAAAGTAAACAAATAAAAAGGCCACAATTAAAAAAATATATATGTATCTAGTAGACTTCAGTCAAGAGAGGCATAGCTGTCTGAAATAGGAATTCTTCTACTGCAACTTCCAGTTATTTCCCATTTTGTCAGTATATTTTATTGTCCATCTTTAATTTTAGTAATTTGGCAGTGTGTGCAGGAGTGTCACATTATGACTTTATTTTGCATTTCTCTAATTATTGATAATGAATATATTTTCATGAGCCATTTGGAAGTCCCTATTCAAGTATTTATGTATTCCAAATATGAATTCTTTCAAGGACATATACACGCTTCAATATTATATATTTCATATATATAAGTATCTTGCTGTATTACATTTTGCAAATACATTCCCTGAGTCTGTGGTTTGCCTTTTCCCTCAAATAATAGTGCCTTTTGGAAAGGTTCTTAATTTCAGTGAATACAATTTACATGTTTTTTCAATGGCTAGTGCTTGTTGTGTCTTATTCTAGAAACCATTGCCTGGATAAGTTTATGAAGCTATTCTCCTGTGTTTTCTTCTAGAAGTATTAGGGATTCACATTTCACATTGAGTAATATGATTTATTTTAAATTACAGTCAGTGTATGGTGTGACGTAGCTGCTAAGGTCACACACACATATACATATGTATGTATTAATTGAATATAAATACACATATATGTGTGATTGTTAATGTTACTTGCCAAGTTGGCTATGTTTTGATTCTCAGTGGTTGTGGCAGACATTGTAATGGTTGCTCTTCCTTAATGTTGCTCTTCCCATAATGTGATCTGTTGATCAGCCAGTCAGCTGAAATGGGGATTTCCTTGAGGGTATGGCCTGCCTCCAGTATATAAATGGATGTTCTGGCAAAGGTAGCTCCCTCTCTCTCTCTCTCTCTTTCTACCTGACATTCTTCTCAATGCCTGACCTTTGGTTCTTGGGATGTAAGGCTACAGAAGTCACTGGCCTGCCACCTGACCTGCAAATTTTGGATCTGCCAGCCCCCGCAACTCCATGAGCCAGAAGAGGTTTCCAGCCTGCTACCTGATTATGGATTTGGGACTTGCCAGTCTCCAGAATTACTTAAGCCATTTCCTCACAATTGTCTGCGCCACTTCTTTCAAGTAAATCTATCTGTATATATTTATATATACTTTAAATTGGTTTTACTTCTCTAGAGACCCCAGACTAACAAAAACAGTGACCCCAGACTAAGACAACAAGCATATATATATATATATATATATAAGTATATGTATGTACTATAGATTATATATACATATCTCAATCTTTTTACTAAATGATGTGGATTTATATATGTTGTTCTTAGGTGCCCTCCAGTCACTTCCAACTCATAGAGACCCTATGCACAACAGAATGAAACACTGCCCTGTCCTGCACCATCATCACAATTGTTGTTATGCTTGAGCCCATTGTTACAGCCACTGTGTCAATCCATCTCATTGAGGGTCTTCCTCTTTTTTGCTGACCTTCTACTTAAGCAAGCATGATGATCTTTTCCAGGGACTAGTCCCTGCTGATAACATGTTCAAAGAATGTGAGACCAAGTCTTACAATCCTTGCTTCCAAGGAGCATTCTGGCTGTACTTTTTCCAAGAGAGATTTGTTCATTCTTTGGGCAGTCCATGGTGTCTTCAATATTCTTCACCAACACCATAATTCAAAGGCATCAATTCTTCTTCGGTCTTCCTTATTGATTGTCCAGCTTTCACATGCATATGAGTTGATGGAAAGCACCATGGCTTGGGTCAGGTGCACCTTAGTCTTCGAGGTGACATATTTGCTTTGTAACACTTTAAAGAGGTCTTTTGCCACAGATTTGCCCAATGCAATGCGTTGTTTGATTTCTTGGCTGCTGCTTCCGTGGGCGTTGATTGTGGATCCAAATAAAACGAAATCTTTGACAACCTCAGTCTTTCCTCCATTTATCATGATGTTGCTTATTGGTCCAGTTCTGAGGATTTTTGTTTTATGTTGAGTTATAATCCATACTAAGACTGTGGTCTTTCATCTTCATCAGTAAGTGCTTCACTTTCAGCAAGCAAGGTTGCATCATCTGCATATTACAGGTTGTTAACGAGTCTTCCTCCAATCCTGATGCCCTGTTCTTTCCAGTTTCTCTGATTATTTGCTCACCGTACAGAATTGAACAAATATGGTGAAAGGATACAATGCTGACATACACCTTTCTTAACTTAAAACTATGCAGTATCCCCTTGTTCTGTTTGAACAACTGCCTCTTGGTCTAAGTACAGATTCCACATAAGCACAATTCAGTGTTCTGGAATTCCCATTCTTTGCAATATTATCCATAATTTGTTATAATCCACAGAGTCTAATGCTTTTGCATAGTCAATAAAACTCAGGTAATCATTTTTCTGGTATTCTCTGCTTTCAGCCAGGACCCATCTGATATCAGCAATGATAGCCCTGTGCTATGTCCTCTTCGAAATCTGGCTTGAATTTCTGGCAGTTTCCTGTAGATTCGCTGCTGCAAATACTTTTAAATGATACTCATCAAAAATTTTACTTGTGTGTGATATTAATTATATTGTTCAATGGTTTCTGCATTCAGTTCATCACTTTTCTTTGGAATGGTCACAAATATGGATCACTTCCAGTCAGTTGGTCAGGTAGCTGTCTTCCAAATTTCTTGGCATAGACTAGTGAGTGCTTCCAGCACTGCATCCATTTGTGGAAACATCTCAATTGGTGTTCTGTCAATTCACGGACCCTTGTTTTTCACCAGCACCTTCAGTGCAGCTTGGACCTCTTCCTTCAGTACCATTGGTTCTTGATCATGTATTTCCTCATGAAATGTTTGAATGTTGACCAATGCTTTTTGGTACAGTGACTCTATGTCTTCTTTCCATCCTCTTTTGATGCTTCCTGCATCATTTAATATTTTCCCTGTAGAATCCTTCAACATTGCAACTCAAGGCTTTAATTTTTTTCTTCAGTTCTTTCAGCTTGAGACATGCCCTGTGTGTTCTTCCATTTTGGTTTTCTATCGCCAGGTCTTTGCACATTTCATTATAATACTTTACTTTCTCTTCTCAAGCAGCCCTTTGAAATCTTCTGTTCACCTCTTTCACTTCATCATTTCTTCCTTTCGCTTTAGTTACTCTGCTCTTGACCTTTCGCTTTAGTTACTCTGCATTCAAGAGCAACTTTCAGAGTCTCATCCATTTTGATCTTTTTTGCTATCTTTTTAATGACTTTGCTTTCTTTATGTATGACGTCGTTGATGTCATTCCACAGCTCGTCTGGTCTTCTGTCATTAGTGTTCAGCGTATCAAATCTATTCTTGAGATGGTCTCTAAATTCAGCTGGGTTATTCTCAAGGTTGTAATTTGGTTCTCGTGGACTTGTTCTAATTTTTTTTTTAATTTTCTTAACTTCAACTTGAACTTGCATATGAGCAATTGATGGTCTTTCCACAGTCAGCTTCTGGCCTTATTCTGACTAATGTGGAAAACTGATCAATTTTATGATGCTGAACAGGTTTTCATTGGAGCTTCCAGACTAAGGCAGAAAGAAAGGCTTAGGAATCTACTTCTGAAAATAAGCCAATGAAAACTCTATGGATCACAACCATATGTTTTGTTCTATTGCACAAGGGGTTGACATGAGTTTTGGTGGACAACAACAAGTTAAAAGATCATCCTTTCTTTCTGAATTGCAGTGGCTCTTTTGCTGAAAATCACGTTTGTGGATTTGTTTCTTTTGTTATTTTTCTATCTTTATGCCAATACTGCACTCTCTTAATTACTTTAACTTCATGCAAAATCTTGAAAAAATTTGAATTCTAATCTTTCTTTGTTGTTTCAAGTTTGCCTTGGCTATTCCAGGTTCATTGCATTTCCAGATTTTGGCATCAGTTTGTCTATTTCCATGACAATCTTTTGAGAACTTTGACTGGCATTGCATTGTATCTATAAGTTCGTTTGAGGGCGGTTACTATCTTGACAAAACTGAGTCTTCTGATCATAAACATTATCTATCTCTCTATTTGGAGTCCCTGGGAGATACAAATAGTTAATGTTCAAAGGTTGGAGATTTGAGTTCACTCAGAGAAGACTTAGAAGCAAGGCCTGGTGATTGACTTCTGAAAAATCAGCCACTGAAAATCTTATGGAGCAGAGGTCTACTCTGACACACATGGGGTTGCCAGGAGTGGGAATCAACTCAAATATAACCAATATCTTGCTATTTATTTGCATCTTCTTTATTTTTCTCAAAAGTGTTTTGAAGTTACCAGTATAGAGATCTTATCACCTTTCATTACATGCATTCTTAGGTATTGGATTGGTTCTACGGCTATTTTAAACGGCATTTTAAAAATCTCATTTCCATTTGTTTTGTTGTTGGTATATAAAAATAGTTTTATTGAATAGTTGAAACTATTGAATAGTTTGTATTGGATTTGTGTCTAGAGACCTTGCTAAACTCATTTATTAGATATAATAATCTATTCATATATATTTTTATTTTCCATGTTTGCATTCACATCATTTGTAAAAAATTGCATTATTATTTCTTTCTAATCTTTATGCCTTTTATTTCTTCCCTTGTTTCATTGGAGGTGTATTCTATTCAACATTGGAACTTCTGTGCAATATTGAATCAAGGTGATAATAGGAGGCTTAATAGCCTTGTGCCCAAACTTAGAAAAAAGTTTCAACAATTTGCCATTAAGTATGAAGTTAGCTGAAGGGATTTTAAAAAAAAAAAAAAAAATTATCGTCAAGGAAATCTCTTTTTTCTAGTTTGCTGAGAGTATATATCTATGAATGTATGTTGAATTTTATGAATTTTTTTGCATTTGACATGATCATATGGTTTTTCTTCCATATTTTGTTCATGTGCAAAATTACTTGATGGATTTTCAAATGTTAAACTAAACTTGCATCCTTGGAAAGAGAAATCCATTTGGTTATTATATATTATTCTTTTTACATATTTTTGGACTTGATTTCCTAATGTTTTGACTAGAATTTTTATATCAATGTTCATAAGAAATATTGGCCTGTAATTCTTCTTTCTGGTATTGTCTTTTTTAGGCTTTGATATCAGGGTTATCCTAGACTCACAGAACAAGCTGAAAGTTTTCCTTCTTTTTAAAATCATCTTTTTTTTTTTGAAAACAGGAATTGGTCTTTATTATGTAGGTGAATATCATGTAATAGAAATATCTAAAACAGTTAAAAATGGTTTTTGAACAAGTTCAGGACTGGGCACTATGGATCTGGGGATATTATTTTTCCATTATAAATTCTTTAGGGCCAATTGACTTTTAAAAAATATATGCCTTATTGCTTTAATGAAAAATAAGAATTAATATAAAACTATCAAATTTTTCAATAAATTCCTAAATATTATAGTCTTAAAATTTCATTCAAAATAACTTGCAAATATAAATATTTGGTAAGAAAACCAGTCACAAAAATATCGATAGGAAACTATTTACTAGAGCCAAATATAGAAGACTCTTATTAATTTGAAGGTATTTGCACATTTTTGTGCCTGAATCTAATTAGAGTTTATACAAAGAATGATTGGAACCAGTGATCAAGACTGAGAAATTTGAAATGACTGATGGAAATATTAATATTTGGAGCATTGTTCTGGTTAATATACTTTTGCAATACTTAAGGAAATTGGAAAGAGTGAAGAGTGTGAATAATTGAGGTCATTTCTCATGTAAATCTGGAAGTCTGTAGAGCTCACATAAGTGCAGAGATTCCTTTGAGTTTGCTGCTGCCAGCCAAGAAACAGCCCTACTAATTACTAAAAATGAGGGAGAATGTGAGGAGATAATATAATGATTTATGGGATTTCCTTATAATTTGGTAGAAACGTGACCCAAATGCAAAAAATATTCATTCACAGGTATTGGACAAATGAGATTTGGACATTTTTGATACTGAGGAGTTAAATGGATAAACTTCAAGACAGTTCTCAGGAAATGTCTTATGTTTAAAATGTACCACTGAGCTTTCCTGTGACAAATAAAAAAAAAATCATTTTAATGGAATAATATTATTTTTTAGTTCAATATATTCTGCTTAGTAAATTAGGTATTTTTTGATATGTGTTTGTATATTGGGCAACAAATAGTTCTTTAATCAAGGCAAGCATTAATGTATTTCACTCATTTTTTTCCTTCTCATTATTAATCATTATAGGTGCTCAATAGCACCTACTGGATGGCAGATATTGTACCTGATGTTTTAAAGAACACCTGTACATGTCACAATATCTTAAGGTGTTTCAGTAATATTCTTCAGCTGAGGAAATTCATGTTCAGAGAGGTTAGTTATATTGACCAATATTACAATGCTACCAAATGGGAAATAAAAAGCATCTTTCTGAAAGTAAATTATATAATTTTCCATTACATCTTGCTGCCTCATTTTAAACATATATTCTTTCAATGAACACATATTTACTGAATGCTTAGTATTTGTCATGCTCTGTTCTTGACACTGAGATAAAGTGCTAAATAAAATGCAGCCCCCTTTCTTGTAGTTCTCAGTCTAGTGGAAAGATTATTCACATAAACACATATTTACAGTATATGAAAATTTGGCTTTGGCCTCTGTTACGGATTGAATAGTCCCCCAAAATATGTATTGTCATTCCTAACCTCTATATCTGTGGTTATAATCCCTTTTGGTAATGGGTGGTCTTTGTTATATTATTGAGACAGGATTAGTGTAGGTTGTGTCTTGAGTCAATCTCTTTTGAGATATAAAAGAGATTAAACAAGTAAGCAAAAAGCAGAGATGGGGTAAGATTGACGCCAAGCCACATGGAGATCTCCAGGGAACCAGGAAACAAGCTAAACAGATAAAGACATTCCCCCATAGCTGACAAAGACAGAAAGCCTTCCCCTAAAGCCAGCACCCTGAATTTAGACTTCCAGCCTCCTAAACTGTGAGAAAACAAATTTATGTTTGTTAAAGCCATCCACTTGTGGTGTTTCTGTTACAGCAGCACTAGATAACTAAGACAGAATTTGTTACTGGAAGAGTGGAGTGCTGCTCTAAAAGATACCTAAAATGTGGAAGCAGTTTTGCAACTGGGTAATGGGTGGAGGCCATAAGAGTTTTAAAGTGCCTAATAGCAAAAACCTAGATTGCCTTGAAGAGATTGTTGGTAGAATTATGGATGTCAAAGACAATTCCGATGAGGGCTCAGAAGGAAGTGAGGAGAGCTATAGAGAGTCTCTTATCATCTTAGAGAATACATGTGGCGATAGCAACACAACGTTGCTAGAAACGTGGACTTTAAATGTGCATTGAGTGAGGCTTTAAAAGAAATGTTGAACATGTAATTGGACAATGGGAGAAGGGCAATGCTTTTTATGCAGTGGCAAATAACATCTGAATTATGTTCAAATGCCTGGTGGAAGGTAAAACCTGTAGGTGATGAACTTGGATATCTGGCTAATGAGATTTCTAAGCTAAGATCTTAAAGGGGTTGCATGGTTTCTCCTTACTGCTTATAGTAAAATGTGAGAGGAAAGAGATGGACTTAAACATAAACTGGGAAAAATGAAAACAAAGCTTAAAGATTTGAAAAATTCTGTTGTACAAACTTAGGACACATGTCCTAGAATGTTCAACAAGGACGTGGCTACACAAATTTTTGTGAAAGGGATTAAGCCTGTGACTGATGTGTCAACCAACTACCAAAGCAGAAAACTCATCACCTTAGACTGAAGAGACAGAGAAAGAATGAAAGGAGAGAATGTTGTTTAGTTCTTGGAATTCTACAGGCAGGAAACTGACCAAAGGAGCTACATCTGTTGTCCTCCAAGAAAAGAAAAAAAAAATCATCCCTGGAACAGCTTGGAGGTCAGCAGAACTGTTGGAAAGAGTACGGGGAGTAGAGTTGCCTTGGTCTCAAAAGGTGGGACCATGGCCTTTGGGGTTTCAAAGAGTGGGGCTACGGTCTCCTGGATTTCAAAGTGTTGGGCCACAGTCTCCTAGGTTTCAAAGACTTGGCTGTTCGCCATCTCTTCAGGAGTGTGAGTCTGCTGTTAAGGTGTGACAGGAGGATGGGGCTGCTGCCAAAAGCAGAGAGGGAAGGGCTTCTATGCCCAAGGAGCAGAATAATGGAGGCTGCTGGGGTCAAAGGGGTGGGGTTGCTTCTTGGATGGACTAGGATAATGGGGCTGCCCAAAGCTGAGGGAGCAGAGTTACTGTCCCAGTGGGCCTTGAAGGTGGAGCTGGAGCCCAGGCTTGAGGACTCTCCACCCAGAATCCAGAAAGCATGGCCAATACCCAGAGTCTAGAGGGCAAGGCCATTGCCCAGATGGTCTCATAGAGCAGAGGATTATTTTCAAACCTGAGAGCTAATGTAAATTGTTCTGCTGAATTTTAGACTTGCTTGGTGCCTGTTATGCCTTCTTTCCCTCCAATTTCTCCAATTTGTAATGAAAATGTCTTCCTTGTGCCTGTTTCACCATTGTATTTTGGAAACATACGACTTGTAATCAGGATTTCACAGGTTCACAGATGAAGAGGAATCTTGTCCCAGATTGGAATATGTCTAAAGTCTCATCTGTATTTAATTTAGATGATTCTGAAGATAAGACTTTGGACTTGGAGTTGATTTAAGATTTTTGGGATGATGTGATGGGGTGAACGTGTTTTGCATGTGGCAAGAATATGAATTTTGGGGGGTCAAAGGGTGGAATGTTATGGATTGAATTGTGTCCCCCCAAAATATGTTGTCATTTCTAACCTCTATGTCTATGGTTATAATTCCACTTGGGAATGAGTTGTCTTTCTTACGTTAATAAGATAGGGTTAGCGTACTTTGTGCCTTGAGTCAATCTCTTCTGAGATACAAAAGAGATTAAACAAGCAAGGGAAAAGCAGAGATTAGGGAAGATTGATACCAAGCCATATGAAGATCTCCAAGGAACCAGGAAACAAGCCGAAGAGACAAGGACCTTCCCTAAGAGCTGACAGAGAAAGACTTCTACTATATCCAGCACCCTGAATTCGGACTTCTAGCCTCCTAAACTGTGAAAAAATAAATTTCTGTTTTTTAAAGCCACCCACTTGTGGTATTTCTAGATAACTAAGATAGCCTCTGTTTTCCTTTTTGGAAATTCTGCACAAATGGGGAAAATGAAATAAGAGTCAGGCTACTACAAATTTCATGAGGGAGAAAGACTCCTAAATGTCTATGATATATCATCTTAAATTCTGATATTAAAAAAATAGTAAGAATAAGAAGAAAACAAAAAGTTTATAGAGAAATGATGTACCCAAAGTCATGCTTTCATCTCATGTATAGATTTCAAATTAGAATTTTCTCAGATGACTTCAGAAGATATTTTCTTATGATTTTAACCATATAGAGGCAATTACTTGGAGTACAGTCTTATTAAAATGATTATATAAGAATGTCAAGCATTTTCAGTGGATGAATATCAAAGATTTTTGAGTTTTACCCAAACTATAAGTTGTTATAGCAGAATTACATAAAAAGATATATTGCTAAACAACAATCTTTGACTTATATTTTGCTGTGCACATGAACAAAAAGAAGTTAGCATTATTTTGAGTCAGTACTTTTCTTATTTTATAATTACACACTAGACATATAGACACAACCATAACTCTTTTTTTTTTACCTTTGGCTATCCTGAGTTAATGGTTAATTTAATTACTCTTCCAGTTTACTTTTTAAGAAATTTCTAGGTCTCACATAGCTAATAACTGAGTGAATCTGACTGATCAACTATTTATGGAATGGAAAATCAGTAAAGCAAAAGTCATATAATTGTGACCGACAGTGAAACAAACATGGTGAAGACTATAAGTGACATGAAGATAAGTGTATGATAGATATTTTGTTCACATCTTTTAGTTATGTGTTGGAAAATTAATTACATGGAGAAAATATAATAGATTTGCTGCCCTTAAGCAGGAAAACAGTGAGCTAGTGTTATCACTCTACTTAAGCCAAAAATAATCTATATGACAAATAGAGATGATATAATTATTTTGCCAGATATCAGAGGTTAAAACAAGTTAGAATAGAAGCTATTACATTTTAAAAATAAAAAAGATTGAACTGAAGAAAACATTAACACTATACTCTTCCCATAACAATACCAACATACAAGACAGCTTGCTTATAGGGAAATTTGTTAGAATCTGCTAAATAAATAACCAAACTGATGTAACTTGATAGCAGAAGTATTTCTTACTTTATGCCTGCTGTAAAGATTCTTCCATCATATTACTCCATAGAAAATGCCAAAATTATTACTCATGGGACAAAAGCAGAGTTGAAGTGGGAATTTGGAGAATTGTTACACTGAAACCAATTAAATTTCTTCATTGCTATATTTCTAGATCCAAGATTAAGTTTTATCTCAGCAAATGTAAACTTTATCTCAGTTAAATGTAAAGCAACAACTAAGCAAAAATTTGAGGAGATACTTTTAATTCTTTCTGAAAACATGTAGAATTTTTTTCAAGCAGTGCAGATAGATTCAGTTTGAGGTATTGCACTGATGAACTTACAGGAATTGAAGAGATGATAGATAAATCATTATCTAGTGGATGGAAGATTTTACAAACTTAGTGCCAGCATCACCATCACTAGTAGCCTATATTAGCAGAGCTACCCCAAAACATTTTGCATACCCATCAACCACAGTTGAAAGCAAGCAGAGAAATTATTTTTCCTAACTAAATTTTCAAGCTATTAGAATTAACTTTTAACATTTTTAATAGGAAAATGGTAAGATAATTACCTTTTTGGAAAATTTTCAGGTATTTCTGAAAGTCCCAAAATTTCATTCTAAGATGGTATTATGATGTTTTTCTGCAAATAACACATGCCTTCTGCATTTATTTGCTGACTGTGCCCTCCCTCCTCAAGATATTTTCATAAGCATGCTATGCTAATTTTTTTTTACAGCAACATGTGGAAGAAGATTAACATGGCAGTGCTTGTGAAGGTGCCTAGGAGGGGGCAGTGTGGCCGCAAACAAATGCAGAAGGTGAGCATTATTTGTATAAAAACACAGAAATATTAGTTGGCTTCCCATAAATATTGGTTTTTAACATTCAATTATTTTGCATTAAGTCAAAAGCACATCTAAAATTACAATGTGGAGTGATGGTTTTAGTAATACAGACATTAACACAATGTTAAACCAGTTATCATGGAGTTGATTCTGACTCATGGCAACCCCATGTGTGTCAGAGGAGAACTATGCTCCAAGGAGTTTTCAGTGGCTGATTTTTGGGAACTAAATCATTAGGTCTTTCATTTGAAGTGCCTCTGGGTAGACCTGAACCTCCAAATTTTTGTACCACCCAGGGACTCCAATACAAGTTTATGAAGTAGGATATGTAGGTGGATGTGAGTCTATTGTAAAACAACAAAGGAAGTTCTACACAAGTGGGATGGGTAACAGTTTGCCAAGTGACAGAGTCACATTTCTTGTAGTATTTAGATAGAAACAAAGAACAAGTAATGTTAACAGTTTGACAGAAAATTTAAGAGTTAATACAACTATAAGTGCATTCCTTTCAAAAGGTATAATTATATCTTATATATAGGGTCACTATGAATCGGAATCGACTCAAAGGCAACAGATTTTTGTATATTGTTTGTTATAATGTGATAAACTGTATCACATTATATCAAATAATATAAAATTTACTTATTTAGTGTAATATATGTAGTATATTGCCTATGAATATTTACATTACAAGTTGGTCTTACCATCAAAGATAATAGGACAATTCTATTTGTGTCTACTGAATGTGTGTTGGGTGCCATTGTGTTGGTTCTGACTTGTAGTGACTGTGGTGGTTAAGATTGTGTGTCAGGTTGGCTGGGCCATGATTCTCAGTGTCTATATGTGATCACCTCCATGATGGGATCTGCTGTGAGTAGCCAATCCATTGAAAGGGAGTTTCCTTGGGCATGTGGCCTGCATTCTAATATAAGTAAACGTTCTGGCTTTTGCTTGCTCTGGATCCTCGTGTTCGTCTGACCTCTGGTTCTTGGGACTTGAGCTAGCAGCTTATCTGCCAGTCTTGGGATTCATCAATCCTCACAGGCTTTGAACAAGAGCCCTGCTCTTTGACCTGCTAATCTGGTGCTCACCAGCCCCTGCAGCTACATGAATCAGGAAAAGCCTTGCAGTCTTGCCTGCTGATCTTGTTGATTTGTCGATCTTCACAGCCTATGAACAAGAGCCCTGCTCTCCAACCCGCTGATCTTCAGTTTGCCAGCCTCTGCAGCTACATGAATTAGGAGAAGCTTCTATCCAGATCCACGGACTTGGGATATTGCAGCTTCTACAATCACGTGAGCCATTTCCTTGATATAAATCTCTCTATATATTTATATGCTTTACTGGTTTTGCTTCTCCAGAGAACGCAGCCTAAGACAGCAACCCTATGTACAACAGAACAAAACACTGCCTGGTCCTGCACCATTCTCACAATTGCTATGCTTGAGCCCATTGTTGCAGCCACTGTGTCAATTTATCTCACTGAGGGTCTTCCTTTTTTTCACTGACCCTGTACTTTACCAAGCATAATGTCCTTCTCCAGGGACTGATCCATACTTATGCCTATTCCAAAGAAAGGTGAACCAACAGAATGCAGAAATTATCTAACAATATCTTTAACATCACACGCAAATGAAATTTTGCTGAAAATCATTGAAAAGTGGTTACAGCAGTAATTCAACAGGGAACTGCTAGAAATTCAAGCTGGATTCAGAAGAGGATGTGGAACCAAGGATATCATTGCTGATGTCAGATGGATCTTGGCTGAAAGCAAAGAATACCAGAAAGATGTTTACCTGTGTTTTGTTGACTATACAAAGACATTGGACTGTGTGGATCATAACAAATTAAGGATAACACTGTGAAGAATGGGAATTCCAGAAGACTTAATTGTGCTCATGAGGAACCTGTACATAGATCAAGAGGCAGTCATTTGAACAGAACAAGGGGATACTGCATGGTAGAAATTTAGGAAGGGTGTAAGTCAGGGCTGTATCCTTTTACGATACTTATTCAAACTGTATGCTGAGCAAATAATTCGAGAAGCTGGACTATATGAAGAACATCTATTGAATAGACAAACAGAAATGATACATTTATTTGCATATTCCAGAATATACAAATATTTTTCTCATTTTTAACATCTACCATTTTTAAGCTTAAGAAATAATTTTGTTTCTCCTATGATCCGTAGGATTTATGGGAATTATTACGGTTTAAAGATTAAAAGTAGATAAAATAGTAACACTACATTTCCTTCTTATTAAATTAACAAAGATATTTTTATTTTCTTCCTTCTACAAGGAGGTGGGTAGTTTAATGTAAGAGAGGAAAATCCCAAACTAATACGATTTCTACCAGTTGACTTACTATTCTAAACCCATAGCCCTTTCCTATGTGAAAACAAGCACGAAGATGACTAGAAGCAGCAGTCTTGCTATGTTGCCCAATCCTAAGGCAGTAGAGTCAGCTTTTGCTATTTGCCAGCCTAAGGTTCTCTTGTGGCATTATTGTCACTGGCAAAGCAAAGCAGAAAGCAATTGTACTATTTGCTACTTAAAGTGACTTTACAATGTTCCTTAAGAGAAAACAACTTGCATAGATCTAACCCAGTTCTTTCAGTGTTAGCATTTACATTAACATTTTTGTATGTAATTCAATTTGCTTTCCTCCTGATCTTACCGTTTGAATGCAATACAGTTCTCTTTCAAATCCTTCTTAACCTCTTCTCAAGTGGAGTCAACTGGACCACTAGAGTGAGGTTCTACCAGTAACTCCTCTTTGTTAACTGGCATATGATTATTCTTCAGTAGTGAAAGAGGACCCCATAACCAGGACTTTTGGAAGTGAGTGGTATATCCCATACTTGGTCAAACTCCCATTGTGTTCTTCATTAGCCCCATTTTTCTGATTCTAAGACTGTAATCATATTGTAGTTTACCCTATTTTCTTCTGGCTATTTTTCTTTAAGGCTTGTCATCTCTACATGTTTCCAGAATCCACAGATTTCACACCCTCTATTTCTACCAACCAAACTCCTAACAGATTGCCATCATTCAAAATAATAGATTTCTGTTTTGTCACCACTACCTATTCCATGCTAAGCTATAAAGAAATTTTCAGAATTTCCTGCATATATGTACAATTAAGGAGCCCTGGTTGCACAGTGGTTAAGCACTCACCTGCTAACTGATAGGTCAGCTGTTCGAATCCACCAGCTGCTCCGCTGGAGAAAGTTGTGGCAATCTGCTAATGTAAAGATTTACAGCCTTGGAAACCCTATGAGGCAGTTCTGCTCTGTCCTATAGGGTCGCTACAAGTCGAAAGAGACTCGACGGCAATGGGTCTGGTTTGGTTTTGGTTATGTACAATTAAACCATTGAAATGAAATGCTTCATCAGAAAACATTGGCTTTGACCATTATGCATGTTTTAGTAAGAAACCACTAAATTATTTTTGTGGTAAATTTAGGCAGAGAGGTAATAAATAATATTAATAAATAACTTACTGTAAGACCTCCCAATGGGTTATGGTACTATTTTCTTTCTTCAATTTCTAAAGTCTCCCGCCAACCCCATGGAAACATAAGACCCTATACTTTACAGGTCTCTTTGTAAATATGATAAAATTAATTAACATGCAGCAAACCAGTGTTATTGATATTTAACCCATGAAGGTTTTCATTGTTTAATGTTGACTTTTTAAATAAGAAATGATGGTGCATTAGTTCAAATGCAGAAGTTTAATGATAAAAAAGTGTGAAATTTAATTTTAAAAATGCACACTATTTCAAAAGCCCTCTACAGTATGAATGTTTTTCTCTAAATCACTGTGCCATTATTTTCCAGACAGCTTGGCCTGAGGTAATTAGTTTTGCTTCTCTTTGTGAAATCCATTGAGAACAGGTCAGTGGATAATGAATGTGAATCAGAAAATATTCAGCACATTCATTTTTAAACAATACTGTGCAATGACTAGTTGTTTCTGGCTTGGTCCCTACTGGACGAGATCAGCACAGGGGTCCAGAATGTCTGACACTGGCTCACTAGTGCTGGAAGATGGGAATCAGGATTTTGCATGTAGTTTTAACATTTAAGGTTAGGCACACACAGACAGTTTCTCTCTATTGATTCAATTTAAATCTTATGAAAGTAGACAAGATTGAAACCAAGTAATTTAAGAAATTTGTTGGAAACATTATTTCTTGCAATCATTTTGGGACTGGGGGATTTGGATGGCCCATCTCAAAATTGAATAGCATATAAAATGGCCTGAAGGAGTAAATGAGAGGGTAAAGTGGGTTAGGTGGCACAATTTATGCCTTAAAATGATATTAATTTGATGAGTGGGCTCCTGTGAGAGAAAAGAGATGGAAAGATCATTTTTTACACACTTAATAGTGATCTGGTTATTTTCTCAAAATAATTTTCAGGATTTCCTACTCCTTCATGCAAAGCTAATGTGACAAGATTTAGATTATTTTACAAACCCTGATGGGTGGATTCAGTAATTTAACATAATTAACGTACTATTACAGTTAAATAAGTAGTTAGTAACTTATTTTTATTTGGTTAGTGGTTATTTAATGGAAAACTTATTTATTTAAAATAGATATAGATAAATAATTTCTTTCCTAGCTCTGTCCACTAAAAAGGCTTAGAAAAAATAAAAAACTGAATAACACTGAGCATTCCCAGTGGCCAGAACACACTATGATTCTGAAGTATCCTTTCCCTGTAAAACAAACCAGGTAGACTGGACAAATGACTGATTACAGGTCTGACCCAAGAAATACACAAGAAAAGCCTGGAATAGCTTGTCA
>NW_004444199.1:1794539-1855660 GCF_000243295.1 Trichechus manatus latirostris
TATAAAGTCATAAGAAACATTAAATTTACCATTAACTGAAACTCTGTGCTTTTTTAGAATTTTGTGATGGCGATAATTTTTTTTCCCCAGAAACAAAGACTCTCGTTATTCGTCTTGCCTCAATCCCAACTCAGTAGTTGTAAAGTTAGGGGATAGTTCACAAAAGCACCCTCACTTCTGATACCAATTGTAAGTTCAGTGTGTCCCTAATAGGTTGATTATTTACTAGAGGGACTCACAGAACTCACTGAAATCTGTTACATTCACAGTTACAATTTATTACCACTGTCATGAATTGAATTGTGTCCCCCCAAAATATCTGTTAACTTCGCTCAGTCATGATTCCCAGTATTGTATGATTGTCTATCATTTTGTCATTTGATGTGATTTCCCTATTGTGTTGTAAATCCTATCACTATGATGTAATGAGATGGATTAGTGGCAGTTATATTGATGAGATCTACAAAAGAAGATAGTGTCTTAAGCCAATCTCTTTTGACATATAAAAGAGAGAAGTGAGCAGAGAGACAGGAGGAACTCACACCACCAAGAAAGCAGTGCTGGATGGAGCAGAGCGCGTCCTTTGGACAGGAGATTATTGCCCTGAGAAACTTCTAGTCCAGGGGAAGACTGATGACAAGGACCTTCCTCCAGAGCCAACAGAGAGAGAAAGCCTTCCTCTGGAGCTGATGCCCTGAATTTGGACTTCTAGCCTACTAGATTGTGAAAAAATAAATTTCTCTTTGTTAAAGCCATCCACATGTGGTATTTCTGTTATAGCAGCACTAGATGACTAAGACAATCACTAAAGAATACAGATTAAATCAAGCAAGGGAAGAGGTCTGTAGGACAGCCAAAGATGGAGTTTCCAGTTGTTGTTACCCTGTGGAGTATGAACAGTGTTACTTCTCTTGGTAATACTGTGTGATAATATGCATGGATTATGGCCAACCAATGAAGCTCATCTGGACTTTAGTGTCCAGAATTTTATTGGGGCTCCATTACTGACTGCCCACAATGCTGATTTCAGTTTCCTTCCCTTCTAGAGGTCAAGGTGATATCACATTTCCTAAGGCTCCCTACATTGTTACACTGTCTGGTGTAGCCAGCCTCCTCTCTGAATCACATTATTTAACTATCTGACATGACCCAACTCGCACCCCCCGCCCAGGGCAAACGGAACACGCCTATCTGGCATGACATTCCAAGGGCTCAGAGATTACCTCACACAAGCCAAAGCAAAGACCTGACCTCTCTTTGAATAAAAAGGTTAGTAAAGGAGGGAGTATTAACCCAAGACTTGAGGCTGGACCTAGTGAGGGAAACTTGGATGTCCAAGGGAAGTATTGATAATTATGCCAGTTACTAACTCAAGGAAGTCCACTTAATAGGTTGGCATACTTACAAGTACTTCCAGGTGACGTAATTTCTATAGCTAGAAATCTATTAGCCTCAACACAAGGGGTGATAATAGCATGTAGGAAGTAGCAAGGTCCCAGATACCTGTTACTCACTGAAGTTGAGTGTCTTAGTGAGGGCTTTCTCGAGAAACAAAATCAGTGTTACATCTTTTTATCTCTATCTCTATAGGAGCTCTGATGGCATAGCCAATAAGTAATATATCTATATCTGTATCTATCTGTATCTCTATATACACATATATATCTCTATTTATCTGTCTGCCTGCCTGCCTATCTATCTATCTATCTATCTATCTATCTATCTGTGTACAGATAGAGAGAGAGATAGGTGGAGTGCTGGCAAGTGCATGGATCAGGTAACAGACTGGAGACTGCTGCTGGCTCATGCAACTGTAGAGAGCTAGCAAGTCCTCTAGGGTACTATGAGTTGGAATTGACTAGATGACAATGGGTTTGATTTTTGATTTTAGCAAATCCCAAATCTTTAGGTCAGGTGACAGAAAGAATGAAGAAACAGTTCTGCCAAAAATATCTATTTACAGTCTGAAGGCAGAACGCACCCAAGGTAAACTCCATTTTTGTTCTGAATGGCTCAACTGAACGATTGTGGCCCATCCATATTATGAAAGGAAATCTGCTTTACTTAAGGCGAGCTGATTTAATCACATGTAAACTACTCCATAACAGCAACTAGACTAGGGCTTGACCAAATACTGGGCACCGCAGCCTGGCCAAGTTGACACATAAAACTAACCATCACAGTGAGTCAGTCAGCCAACTGAGCAATATACTTAAGAGAGTGTAAAGGGCGTAAGGCTGTTTCTTATCAGTATTCAAACTTTAGCATGCATAACAATCAGCTGGATAGTGTGGTAAAATGCACTTTCCCTCATGACAGCTTCAGAAACCGTGATTTAGCAGCTATAGTTTGGAACCTAGGGAGATGTCTTAGTCATCTAATGCTGCTATAACAGAGATACCCCAAGTGGATGGCTTTAACAAAGAGAAGTTCATTCTCTCACAGTCCTGTAGGCTACAAGTCCAAATTCAGGGCATCAGCTCCAGGAGAAGGCTGTCTGTCTCTGTCAGCTCTGGAGGAAGGTCCTTGTGATGCATCAATCTTCCCTTGGTGTGGGAGCATCTCAGCACAGGAACCTCTTGTCCAAAGGATGCGCTCTGCTCCTGGCACTGCTTTCTTGGTGGTGTGAGGTTCCCATGTGTCTCTGCTCACTTCTTTTATATCTCAAAGGAGATTGGATTAAGACAGTATCTAATCTTGTAGACGTCATCAGTATAACCTCATCATAGAGATAGAGCTTACAACACATAAGGAGATCACATATAACCTCATCATAGTGATAGAGTTTACAACACACAAGGAAATCACATCAGATTACACAATCATACTATACTGGGAATCATGACCTAGCCAAGTTGCTACACACATTTTTTGGGGGACACAATTCAATCCATGACAGGAGATATATTCTTTTAAATAAACTTTTAATTTTATAACAGTCTTAAATTAACAGAAATTGTTCAAACATGGTATGGAGAGTTCCTGTATACCCCTGTCTTAGTTTCCTAGTGCTGCTGTAAAAGAAATACCACAAGTGTGTGGCTTTAAAGAACAGAAATTTATTTCTCAGAGTTTAGGAAGCTAGAAGTCCAAATTCAGGGCACAAACTCTAGGGGAAAGCTCTCTCTCTTTTGGTTCTAGGGGAAGATCCTTGTCTCTTCCAGCTTCTGTTCCTAGGTCCCTTGGAGATACTTATGCACATCTCTTCCCCCATTTGTACATCCTTGTCTCTGTATTAAGGAACCCTGGAGGCACAGTGGTTAAAATGATCTGCTGCTAACTAAAAAGTCAGCAGTTCGAACCCACTAGCCACTCAACAGGAGAAAGATGTGGCAGTCTGATTCCGTAAAGATTTTATAGCCTTGGAAATCCCATGCGGCAGTCCTATTCTGTCCTACATGGTTGCTATGAGTTGGAATCAACTCGATGGCAGTGGGTATGGTTTGATTCATCTGTGTTTATGCTGCTCCTTATAACTCAGAATTGACCAGGTTTAGAACACACCCTACACTGATATGGCTCATTAACATAACAAAGGTTTATTTTCATACAGGATTATATCCACAGGTATGGGGTTAAGATTCCAGTACATAGTATGGAAAGACAAAACTCAATCCACAGCAATTCCCAGACCAGTGAATTGTGTTTTTAACAAGTAAACACAGTGATTCTGATGCTCATAGTTTGATATTCGGTTGTGCTACTAAAGAAGTGGAGGGAGAGGGTTTGGATTTCTGGCAGGAATTTTCCTTTCTGGGTATGTCATAACCTGGACCATTGAAACAAAATCCATGGGTGTGGCAGGCCACACTGGTGGGAATTATAAAGAAGTTTAGTTATTATTCATATGATACCTGGACTACAAGCGTGAGTTAATTCTAAATCCTTCCAGATAGTGTGTGATTGAGGCTGCTGATATAGTTGCCACATCTGACAGGAACAGTCCTAGCATGAGTCTGCAGGTAGCAGATATCAGTACATCCAAGTAAAAGTAACCAGGAGAGGTCAAGAAGTAAGATTTTCTTTCAATATATTGGATTAATTACTAGATATGTTTTGTCAGAATACCTCATCTATAGAATTGTCTGATAAAATGACATTACTTTCTATAAGGTCCTTTAATTAGGTAGGGGACTTCTGTCACTGTAAAACGTCATGAAGTCCTCAAAGTGTAAATTTTATTCCAGTTTTCTTACTTTCAGAGAACTATTTGTGCACGATTGTGTAATCTTTGTCTGGGACTACATGTAAAATGATTTTTTAAAAAGTGGATATTAAGGATTAATATAACCAAAAAGGGAGCAGAAATTTGTAAGGTACAACCATGTGTTTAACAGTTCATTAAAAGAATGAAACAAAGTACTACTGAACAGGAGACTTAGAAAATAATTTCATAGTTTATCACAGAAATGAGTTTAAATTCTTCATAAGGAAAGAATTGATAGATCCCTGACAATGCTATGACAGCTGAATTCATGTGTGTAAAGTGTCAGTATTAATGATAAACGTTAATAAATACTGCATGTAATTGAATTAACAATGATGTAAAACAATCGTTTGCTCCTATGCAGAATGCATTTAACCAGGCAGAGAGACTATTTTCTTAAGCCTAATATGAACACTTCATTTCAAAGTAGAGCACATAGTACAAGCATCTCAAAGACGTTACATTTATGTTGCCTCAGTGAACATTCTTAAGAACTATTCTTTATGTGACTTCCTCAGGAATCACAGCTTTGATACTAAAAGTTCATATTTATAGGTATTATTTTTGAAATTCTATTAAGTGTTCATAAAATATCAAAAACTTCATATGCCTGTATATATATATATGTGTGTGTGTGTATATATATATATATATACACACAGGTATGCCTCTGTTAACATCATCTGTTCTGGCAACATTCTACCTCATATATGTCCCTGGTCACATAAGGTCATAATAGTATTCAGAAATGCTGACTGGAGAACAGAACATAGGTTCTTTGCTAAGTACAGAGATACCATCTGCCTCTCACTAGCTCTCCTGGTCCTGCCTCTGCCCTGGCCCTGAGGTGGCAGGGGGAAGGGGTCCTGGCGCCCATGCACAGCTGCCTGTCCCACCACACTTACCTCAGGCAGGGACCACACAGACATCTCCGGAGCTGCCAAGAGAGATGCTCTGCTGAGGCCGCTGCCTTATTCCGCCATGCGCCCTGCGAGTGATGCCCTGCCCAAGGCTGTGGCTTATCTTGTGGTGGCGGCAGCAGAGTGGTCTGGGCTGTGGTGGTGGCAGGAGGAGGAGCAGGAAAGGTGGCCAGGGGAGGAGGCGGAGATGGAAGGGGATGCGGAGAAGAGGGTGGGGCTGGAAGAGGTTAAAGTCAATTAGATGGAGCAGGGAAGTCAGGCAGGGAGGAAAGAAGGGACGGGGACCCATGGCAGGCAGACCAGGAGGTGGCCAGCTGGACAGCAAGTGTGCCACAGCAGGTGGCGGGGGCTAGGGCAGCTCTCAGAAACTGGGTGGCCACCATGCAGAAACAGTGGTGGTGGAGCCAACATTTTCTTACAGTCTGTCAGCAAGATGACACTGGGTTGCCCAGTGACTGTCCTGCATGCCTCTCTTATATATAACACGGTATTTGCACAAAGTCCAAATCACATTACTTCCTATTTCACAGAACTTATCATGGACATTAAGCAACACATACATATATATATATATGTATATAACACATATATATATACTTGTTATTGGGTGGCGACTAGTCAACTCATAGTGGCCCTACATGACAGAGTAGAACTGCCCCATACGGTTTCCTAGGCTGTAAACTTTATGAGTGGAGGTCACCAGGTCTTTTCTACCATGGAGCCTCTGGTGGGATCGAACTATCAACCTTTTGGTTAGCAGCTGAGTGCTTTACCACTGCACAATCAGGGATATACATATATATCAGTCCTTGACTGCCATTTTTAGTTGTAGGATACTTACAAACTACATTCTGTCAGGGAAGTCTATATTTCATTAAATGTCTACATTGTACATTATTGTGTCAAAGGAAATGTACCTTGGATTATCCCAGTTTTCTATTCATTCTTATTCATACTCATTCAATCTGTATGCTGAGCATATACTCTGAGAAGCTAGACTATACGAAGAACAGGGCATCAGGATAGGAGGAAGACTCATTAACAACTTGCCTTATGCAGATGACACAACCTTGTTTGCTGAAAGTGAAGAGGACTTAACGCACTTTCTGATGAAGATCAAAGACCACAGCCTTCTGCATGGACTACTACTCAACATAAAGAAAACAAAAATTCTCACAATTGGACCAATAAGCAACCTTGTGATAAACAGAGAAATAGTTGAAGTTGTAAAGGATTTCATTTTACCTGGATCTATAGTCAACACCCATGGAAGCAGCAGTCAATAATCAAAGGACGCATTGTATTGGGCAAATCTCCTGCAAAAGATTTGTTTAAAGTGTTAAAAAACAAAGATGTCACCTTGAGGACTAAGGTGTGCCTGACCAAGCCATGGTGTTTTCAGTCTCTTCATACGCAGTTGAAAGCTGGACAATGAATAAGGAAGACCAAAGAAGAATTGATGCCTTTGAATTACGGTGTTGATGAAGAATATTGAATATACCATGGACTGCCAGAAAAACAAACAAATCTGTCTTGGAAGAAGTACAGCCAGAATACACATTAGATGGAAGAATGGGGAGACTTCTCATATAGTCTTTGGATATGGTATCAGGAGGGACCAGTCTCTGGAGAAGGACATCATGCTTCGTCAAATAGAATGTCAGTGAAAAAGAGGAAGACCCTCAACAAGATGGACTGAATACAGTGGCTGCAACAATGAGCTCAAACATAGCAATGTTTTCAGGGATGGCGCAGGACTGGGCAGTGTTTCATTCTGTTGGATGTAGGGTCACTATAAGTCGGAACCAACTTGACGGCACCTAACAACAACATTCATTCTTATGATGAGTGAAAGGAGGATGATGTTAAAAATAAAGCTAACCTATTATTCTCTTTAATCCTTTAATGACTTATGTTGCATCAAAAGCAGATGGTGTAGCTGAAACATTGCTTAAAGATAAATAGCTGAATCTTGCCCATATCCTTTACTATATGAACGTAAAATACAACAACAAAAAAAAAAAACCTGTTGCCATCAAGTCCACTCTGACTCATAGAGACCTTATGTGACAGAGTACAACTGTCCCATAGGATTTCCTAGGCAGCTGGTTGGTTTGAGCCACAGATCTTTTGGTTCACAGCTGAGCACTGAATCCACTGCGCCACCAGAGCTCTCTTATTTGAAGATAGATATCATGTCTAAAAAGACCAAAGTATGACCACAAGCCAACCTTGTGCAGAAAGACTCTGATTACTATCGTTTATAGATTCTCTCACATTTTAGTTTCCAGCCTCTGTTGAAGTATACAATTCCTTAAAATGAGCCATGCCATTGGTTTTGGATCAGTGCTGAGTAGTCCTGCCCTTGCTGTCCACCCCACCCTCTGCCACCCTAGAAATCTGCAGCATGCTTCATGGTTTAGAGCAATTATTATAAAAAATAAGGATACCTGGTGGCATAGTGGATAAAGTGCTTGGCTGCTAACCAAAAGTTTGGCAGTTCAAACCCACCAGTTGCTCAGTGGGAGAAAGATGTGGCAGTCTGCTTCTGTAGAGATTTACAGCCTTGGAAACCCTATGGGGCAATTCTACTATGTCCTATAGTGTCACTATGAGTCAGAATCAACTCTATGGCAATGGGTTTGGATTTTTGTGTTATAAAAAAAAAAACTGAGAAAATTTTATGGAGTTGTTGGATATAATGAAAAATAATTTAATGCAAATAATTAATTTGAGGCAAATATGCATACCAGTGAGAGGTTTAGTTCCATACAAAATCTGCTGAACAAATTAAATTTTATGAACTAAGATTATCTCCTCCATTAGAATTTGAAGTGATTTTTTTTAATGTAAGGTTACTTTGTATGCAAACTTTTTTCTGCATTCTATATTTCTTTGAAATTTGTCCTAAAAATTTATTTTCTTTGATTTTTTTCCATTATGGAAGTTTTAAACCATACACAGAGAAAGAATGTTATAATGAATATGCTCATGACTCTTGTTATCAAGCCAGATGACAGGTTTTTTTTTTGTTGTTGTTGTTTTGTACATTCATATAGTAAAGGAGATGGGCAAGATTCAGCTATTTATCTTTAAGCAACCTTGCTTGCTGAAAATGAATATGACTTGAAGCACTTACTGATGAAGATAAAAGACCATATCCTTCAGTATGGATTACACCTGAATGTAAAGAAAACAAAAATCTTCACAACTGGATCAATCAATAACATCACGATAAATGGAGAAAAAACTGAAGTTGTCAAGGATTTTATTCTACATGGATCTACAGTCAATGCCCATGGAAGCAGCAGTCAAGAAATTAAAGATGTCTTTGATAAATAAGGTGCACCCAGCCCAAGCCATGGTCTTTTCATATGTATGCCAAAGCCAAACAATGAAAATAATACAGAAGAATTGTTGTATTTTAACTGTGGTGTTGGGCCAAGAATATTCAATATATCATGGGCAGCCAGAAGAACAAACTAATCAGTCTTAGAAGAAATCAACCTAGAATGTTCCTAAGAAGCAAGGATGGTGAGACTTGGTCTTGTTTACTTTGGACATCAGGAAAGATGAATGGCTTGAAAAGGATATCTTGTTTGGTAAAGTAGAGGGCCAGAGAAAACAAGGAAAACCCTCAATGGAATGGATTAACACTATAGCCCCAACAATTGGCTTGAACATATTAAAGATGATGAAGTTGGTGCAGGACCAGGCAACGTTTCATTCTGTTATGCATAAGGTCATGATAAGTAGGAGCCAACTTGACTGAAACTAACAACATACCCATGACTTACAATGGATTTATGACTCACCTTTAGTAAAAGATAACTAATTGATAAAAAATTTCAGATTAAACAAATACATGTTGAATACCTAATAATGCGTGGTAGTTTTGTTTTGTTTTTCCTAAGAGTTTTCAAATGTCTTTTTGTCTTTACCTACTCCAAACCCTTTGAGGTAGATATTGTTATGCTCTATTTCCAGCGGAGATAATGAAAGTAAGTAAGGGGAAGTGAGTCATTAACAGACACATACACGATCATAAAGAATCAGGATCAGGCACTAAGCTATCTAATTTTAGGGCTAATTATTTTTCAGGGGTAACAGGGAAGGAGAGTCAGATGCTCACACTGGATCAGGAGATGGAGCAGGACAGTGAAGACAGGGATTGATGGGAATGTTGGGAGACCCTGACAGAGAGAATAAGACAGTCTTGATATTCTAGATCTCCTTTCCTGAGGAAGAGAGAGTGAGGTGGGAGGTGATGAAGATTCTTGGGACTCAGGGTCTAAACCATCTCCTCTGATAGTGATTTGGAGAGAATGGTGATGGGGGTGGATGAATTGTCTATGAGATTGTTACAAACCTGATTGAGAAAAAAGCAAAGTGACCTCTTAGATGCATCTTAAATGTGTCTGAACCATATACTATTCCGTATGTTACTAAGATATCTGATTGTAGCGAATAGTAATGGGTACCAGTAAGTCTGATTTATTGTTCGAATGTCTTTATGTTTATACATTAATTTAATTTTTTTTAGTGGGGAAAGTGACTTTTTACTAAGTTAGAACATTCTACATAATCTAGGAATAGACTTTAACAGCCTTTCTTTCTATATATTTTCTTTAATGAGGTTAAAAGTTCAAATACTTCACTTTTTGGATGCTTAGTCAGTCTTCCGATTTTAGATACATCTAAATTTCATTGTGTCATAAATTACTAAACAGCGAATATTCATGAAATCAAAGTATTTTATTTTTGCATTGCTTTCTGTTGATCTAAATGTGACAAACTCACGGGATTTCAGTATGGGAAATGACCTTAAAATTTGCCTCTTTTCTGGCAACCTCTGCCAAGTTGTCACTGAATTTGCTGAATATTTTCAATAATAAGAAACTTATCTGCACAGAGGGCAGTAAGCAGTGCTGGTTATGAACAAAGGCTCTGAAGTCAGATTTCTTGGGTTTGAATCCCAGTTTTGCCCTTTTCTCTGTCTCAAAGAATTATTGTGATATTTAATGGGTTAATACATAAAAAAAAAAATTCAGAATAGGGTGGTACATCATAAATGTCATAAGAGTATTAGTGTTACTTCACAAGGCCAGTGATTTCAATTCTGAATTGATATAATTTTAAAATTTTATAAGATTTCTTTAATTTAGTATATGTATATGGTAAACTTTTCTGTAAAGGGTCAAAGAGTAAAAATTTTCAGCTTCTCAGACCATAGGGTTTTCTTCACAACTACTCGATCCTGCTGTAGAAGCAGAAAAGCAGTCACAGACAATACATAAATGAAAGGGTGTGGCTCTATGCTGATAAAATTTTATTTACAATAACAAATGATGAGCTGGATTTGATCAGTGGGTCATAGTTTGTCAACCTCTGATTTTGGTGATTATTTCAATTATTTTTTGAATTACCATAAACGTTCCTGATAGGAGGAAATCATGAACTCTGTGCTTTCTTGATGATTAATCCACTTGGGCCACATTGCAGAACCATGGCATTTAGAAGGTCACTAAAATGAAAACTTGGAAAGAACATCAAGATGAAGTTTATGACAAAATTATTAGTCTATCCAACGAATAGATTGATAATTTTTTCACATAGCTTTGGAATGAAGATGTGATACATGCTATATTATCATTTTGAAGGTCAAAAATACGCATGATTTATATGATGTATGGCAATTACAAAAAAAGATAGTCACAGGCCCATCTTTCTAATGAACATGCATCTAAAAAAATAAAACAAACTTTTAGCAAATTAAATCCAGTAATATCTTTTTTAAGTATAATAATTCATTATAACCAAATTATGTTTATTCAAAAAAGGTAAGATCGTTTAACAAACAAGGATATCCACTTTCATCACCACTATTAAACATTGTACTCGACATGTAATCTCAACATTGTATTCAAAGGCAAGAAAAAAATTTCAAAGTCATAAAAATTGAGAAGTACTCTCTTTATTCACAGATGATATAATTGTGTATATTTGAAAATTAAAAGGTATATTAAAAAATTAAGTGAATGGTAGCAGACGAATACACAAACGATAAAGAAAAGAAAATGTTTGCTTATTAAAGTACCAAACAAACAAAAAACCAGACCCACTGCCATCTAGTCGATTCCGACTCAAAGTGACCCTATAGGACAGAGTAGAACTGCCCCATAGGGTTTCCAAGGCTGCAAATCATTACAAAAGCACATTGTCACAGCTTTCTCCCATAGAGAGGTGTGTAGGCTTGAACTGCTGACCTTTTGGTTAGCAGCTGAGCACTTTAACGGCTCTGCCACCAGGGATCCTTTATTGAAGTACATTTAATTAAAAATATTTTAAAAGTATTAGTGTGGGGCATGAGAAATGGTGATGATCTACTGTTTTAGAACTGTTAACTGTCATGCTGGATGATTAAAGCAATATTGAGATCATTTGTTGATTACAAGTGTCTGGTAGATTTGATATGTCATAATCACTTCCAAAACTATTCTTTCCTCATCTAAATGCATATCCACTGACTTTAGTCTTTTTCCTTTTTACTAATTTTGTTTAAGTTACTCTTTTTCCTTTTTACTAATTCTGTTTAAGGACATATTCAAGTTGACACTATAATTTCACAAAGGATTTTAAATAGTTTATGCTGCCTCAAATGGAAATTAAAAATATATAAAATTGGAAATATTGGCATAAAAAGCTATGTCATTGTAGTCATTAGTTGCCAACAAGTGGATAACCTTAAGAAAATCTGAGCATAATGAAACTTTCTGATATTATACCATTACTCAGAACACCCAACAATATACTAAACTGTGTGTGTTTGATGAATGCTTGGTAAATAACAAATGCCTTTTGAATGACTGTCTTTTTACACATGCAGGCTAATTCTCGAATCTAGGAAACAGTGTTTCTCTAGCCTCTAGATTAATTTTCTATGAGAAAACATTAATAAAGCCAGTTGGTCATGTTATTTTTCATGAACTATATATCAAATTTACAAATAATAATATTTTCAAGGCACATGACTCTCTCTGCCAGTGTTAATAAATGTACACGTGCCAAACCATTTGAGAACTTTAAATTTGTGTCACTTTTTTTTTTTTCTAGAAGCTCTAGAGATACTGTTCTCTGAGGTCATTCCCTTTGGAAGAAGGCTGGGTATTTTCAGACAACTTGGAAATTGTACTGCAAAATGTACCATACCATGTTCCAAATGCCTTTACCCGGCACAAAAATTTTATTTCTCAAAAAAATTATCTTAATTACAGCAGAAAGAAAAGTGTGGAAAGGGGTCTCCTCTTTGGTTCATACAAATTTCTGCCCATTTTTTACATTTTCTTAATAAACACCTCCAGAAAAGAAGTGTAGGGGCACCAAAGAGAAAAATAGTCACATATCCCCATATTTGTTTAATGTCTTCAGATTAACAATGTTCCGTTTACTGAAGTTCCTCCTTATCTTCGAATAACCATATACATTGCTTTTGAGGCAGGGGATCACATTCAAAGATATGATGTCTTCAATGCACCCACTAAACGGTTATACCTCTGTACTATTTTGCTGAAAATCACTGCCTTAGCAATTGTACAGCAATTATTGGTACAATATAATTTTATTGTATTATCTTATATCTTACCTATCAATATTTCCTAAAATTAATGTCTAATTTTGCAAGCATCCAAATTTTAGCATCTTAAATTAGAAGTTCTGAAAGAGCAAGGACTTTTCAATATATCTTTCTAGTGCGAATGACAGAATACTTACGAAATGCTTTAACAGACCTTTTACATAAAAAAATTATTTACACTGGATAAATGAATAATTGACAGAGAATTTTGAAGCGGTAAGTTAATGTGACGTCTCTCGGTGGCACAAACCATTTGCGCTCAGCTACTGACCTAAAAGTGGCTGTTTAAACCCAGCCAGAAGTGCCGCTGAAGAAATGCATGGCAACTTGCTTCCACAGAGATTAAAGACAAAAAATCCTATGAAGCGGTTCTATTATGTAACTCTGTAACACTGTGAGTTCTTTGATGCATGGTTTAGAAGTGTATTACTTATTTTCCAAATACTTGAAGATTTTAGAGTTAGTTTTCATATTGTTTTCTTGCTTAACTTCATTGTGTTCTGAGATCTTAATCTGCATGCTTTTGAAATTTGTTAACCCTTGTTATTTGGATCTGCAAATAGCCAAGGTAAGTAAATGTTCTATGAACACTGGAAAATAATTTGCATTCTGTAATAATTCAATGTAGCATTTCATGTGTGTCAGTTTAATCAATTTTTAAACTTGTACAAATATTCAACATCCATGTCTCTTGTTTTATCAGTTACAGAGAAAGCCATGTTAACCCTCACTGCTGTGTTGTTGTTAGGTGCTGTCAAGTGGGTTCCGACTCATAGCAACCCTATGTACTACAGAACGAAACACAGCTCGGTCCCACACCATGCTCACTATCATTGTTATACTTAAGCCCATTGTTGCAGCCACTGCGTCAATCCATCTCGTTAAAGATCTTCCTTTTTTTCTCTGGCCCTCTACCAAACATGTGTCCTTCTCCAGGGACGGAATCCTCCTTATAACATGTCCAAAATATGTTAGACGTAGTCTTGCCATCTTTGCTTCTAAAGAGTATTCTGGTTGTACTTCTTCCAAGACAGATTTGTTCTTTTTTTGGCAGTCCATGTTATATTCTGTATTCTTCTCCAACACCACAATTCAAAGGCATCAATTCTTTTTTGGTCTTCTTTATTGGTTTTAGGAGAACCCTCACTAGGAATGTGCATTTATCTGTTTCCTTTTAGTTCTGTTCATTCTTACTTTATCTTTGGAGGATATGACACTAGATGCTCACATGATTAGAATTTTTTTTTTTTAATCTTCCTAGTGGATTGGCTTCTATATCATTTAAAACAAAACAAAAACTGTTCTTTTATTTTTAGTGATGACCTTTGCTTTAAAGTCAACTTTCCTTCTATTACTGGTTTATATTATATCTTTTTCCTTACACTTACTTTTTCCATCCTGTAACCTTATAATTAAGGATGTCTCTTAAAAGAAGAATGCAACTGAGTAGAATATTATTTTTTAATCCAGTTTGAAAATCTTTGTTTTTTAATTAGATGGTGTAGTCCACATACATGTGTTTGGGTTAAAATCAACAAGCTTATTCTTTGTTTTCTATGGGTGACACTTGTCCTGTACTCCTTTTTCTGTTTTGAATTAAATTGTGTTCCTCCGGTGCTCCAACAGTAAAGCTTTTGGCTGCTAACTGAAAGGTTAGAGATTTGAACCCACCAGCTGCTCCTCAGGAAAAAAGACCTGGCTACCTGCTCCTGTAATTATCGCATATAGCAAACCCTATAGGGCAGTACTGCACTGTCCTATAATGTTGCTAGGAGTTGGAATCAGCTCTATGGCACACAACAATATGTGCCAGAAACTTTACATGCATTTTTTATGTAAAAAAAATGCAATTAATATACGATCCCCTGTTTTAGTTTCCTGTTGTTGTTGTTAGGTGCTGTCAAGTCGGTTCTGACTCATAGCAACCCTATAGGACAGAGTAGAACTGCCCCATAGGGTTTCCAAGGAGCAGCTGGTGGATTTTAACTGACAAACTTTTGGTTAGCAGCCAAGCTCTTAACCACTATGCCACCAGGGCTCCTTTGGTTTTTAGTTTCCTAGGGCTGCCAAAACACAATATCATAAAGTGAATGACTTTAAAGAACAGAAATTTTTGTTTCACAGTTCTGGAGGCTAGAAGTCCAAATTAGGGTGTTGGCTATGTTCATTCCTCTGAGGGCTCTGAGAGAGAAACTGTTTCATGCCTCTTTCCTAGCTTCTGGTGGCTCATGGAAAACTGTGTCATCCTTTGGCTTACTTCTGCCTTCATAATTGCATGGCAATCCATCTTCTGTCTAACTCTTTATGTCTGTTGCCCTCTTCTATAAGACAGCACTTGGATGGGATTAGGACCTATTCTACTCTGGTTAGACCTCACATTAACTGAAAATATCTACAAAGATTCTATTCCAAAAAAGGTCATATTCAGAAGTACCAAGGTTTAGGACTTCAACATACCTTCTTTGCAGAGCACAATTCAATCCATAACATCTCCAGTTTAGGGAGGAAAACCAGCCTCATAGAAGTTATGATATGTCTCCAATCACTCAACTTGGTAGCTATTAGGACATGTCACTTTGATTTCAAAGCATAGAAATGTAGACTACCATAACTTTTTTTTGCTTCACTATGTTTTTGAATACAAAATATAAGTCAATTTGAATTAATTAAAAATTGCCACAGTAATATTATTGTAGAGGATCAAATAGGTTAAGATTAAACTTAACCTCCACATTGGATCTGGAAATTTGGTAGCAAATTATAAGAGAGATTCAGCTTATCTTAGCAGAATTTTTTCAATCTTTATGGCAATAATACAAGTCTTCCTTTTGCCTTCAATACTGAATTTAAGCAATCAAAAACTTTCTTCTATTATATATAAAAAAAGTCTAAGAAATGCTGATATAAACAAAAGTATAGTGAATTTTATCTTTCCACTCTGTCTGGCGTAATCTTAATGGAAAAAATAAAGATGATTTATAAAGCCATTGGATGGTAAACTATCTGAGAAAGATTTATGTTTTATTCTTATTCATAGATGAATACTTTTATTACTTAAACTTTTGCTCCTTAGTTTTGATTAATTTGCATTTAGTTGTCTAGTTTGGTAACAAAAGATGGAGACACATTATCTACCTTTTTTATTGACCGCTATGTGGAATGAATGCAAATATTTCACTAAATGTATTATTCAAATAGATGTATTTTCTATATAAAGTCACTTTTAAATTGCAATTGTAAACAGTGATATAGAGAATGTATAAGAACAATCCATTGTTTATAGGCAATATATTCAATATTTAATGTTACATTATTTTTAATTTTATTTTAATTTATAGCTTGTATGTGGAGCCCTGGTGGTACAGTAGTTAAGAACTGGCTGCTAACCAAAAGATCAGCTGTTCAGATCCATGAGTCACTCCTTGGAAACCCTATGGGGCAGTTCTATTCTGTCCTGTAGGGTCACTGAGTTGGAATCGACTCAAAGACACTGGTTTCTAGCTTGTATAGAAGACCACTATGATATTAATTACAACAAATCAGAAGTTGTTAATCAAATTAAAGTTGTGAATAATAAACAAAAAATATAATCAGTCCCTAAGCATTGAATTATTGGCTTTACAATTTTCAATGCATCAAGATTAGAGGGACACTCATTAACAACCTGTGATATGCAGATGACACAACTTTGCTTGCTGTTATGGATTGAATTATGTCTCCCAAAAATGTGTGTCAACTTTGCTAGGCCAGATTTCCAGTATTGTGTGATTGTCCACCATTTTGTCATCTGATGTGATTGTCCTACGTATTGTAAATCCTACCTGTATGATGTTAATGAGGCAGGATTAGAGGCAGTTATGTTAATGACTCAGGACTCAATCTACAGCATTAGGTTGTATTTTGAGTCAGCCTCTTTTGAGATATAGAAAAGACAATCTAGCAGAGGGACAGAAGGACCTCCTACACCCAAGAAAGCAGAGCTGGGAGCAGAGAGTGTCCTTTGGACCTGGGCTCCCTGCACTGAGAAGCTCCTAGACCAGGAGAAGATTGATGGCAAGGACCTTCTCCCAGAGTCAACAGAGAGAGAAAGCCTTCCCTTGGAGTTGGTGCTCTGAATTTGGACTTCTGGCCTCCTAAACTGTGAGGGAATAAAATTGTCTTTGTTAAAACCATCTACTTGTAGTATTTCTGTTATAGCAGCACTAGATAACTAAGACAAAATTTAATACCAGAAGAATGGGGTGCTGCTCTATCAGATACCTAAAATGTGGAAGCCGTTATGAAACTGTGAATGAATAGAGGCTAGAAGAGTTTTAAAGTGCCTAATAGTAAAAGCCAGATTGCCTTAAAGAGACTGTTGGTGGAATTATGGACATCAAAAACAATAGTGGTGAGGACGCAGAAGGAAGTGAGGAGAGTTGTTACACTGGAGAAGGTACAGAAGGCTAGAAGCAGCAGCAGAGAGACTACAGCAGCAGAACCAGGGGACCAGCACCAGACAGCACTGGAGCTGACCTATGCTGCTAGAGAGCTGAATGCTTTTTGCAGGAGGCTTCCTAGTGAGTGGTGTCTTAGCCATCTAGTGCTGCTATAACAGAGATACCACGAGTGGATGGCTTTAGCAAAGATAAGCTTCTTCTGTCACAGTCCAGTAGGTTACAAGAGCAAATTCAGGGCATCAGCTCCAGGGGAATGCTTTCTCCGACAGCTCTGGAGGAAAGTCCATGTCATCAATCTTCCTTTGGTCTTGGAGATTCTCTGTGCAGGAATCTCAGATCCAAAAGACATGCTCTGTTCCCGGCACTGTTTTCTTGGTGGTATGAGGTTCCCATGTGTCTCTGCTCACTTCTCTCTTTTATATCTTAAAAGAGACTGGATTAAGCCACTATCTAATCTTGTAAACCTCATCAGTATAACTGCCACTAATACATCTTATTAGATCATAGTGATTGAATTTACAACACATAAAGAGATCACATCAGATTACAAAATGGTGCACAATTTTACAATACTGGGAATCATGGTCCAGCCAAGTTGACAGATATTTTTGGGAGACACAATTCAATCTACGACAAGTGGGTTGCCTTCGGGTACTTATCAGTGGAGCTAGGCTTGCCAATCCACAGATCAAGAGAACTAAATACCTTCCAGTCAAAGTTTACTGGTAGAGTGGGGTGCCTCCAGGCACTTAACAGTGGAGCTAAAGATCTTTGGAACACTTGTCTCAGCAGTGTAAACACAAGCAGTGAGGCTTGAGGGGCTAAGAAGCCAAGGAACCAGGAAACAGAAGATGAAGAGACAAGGAACCCAGGAAGAAGAGCTGCCTCAGTCTCAAACGGTAGGACCACAATTCTGTGGTCTCAAAGGGTGGAGCCATGGCCTCTGGGGTTTCAAAGGGTGGAGCCATAGCCTCCTAGGTTTCAAAAAGTCAGATCTTCACCAACTCAGTTCCGGAATGTGGGGCTTCTTTTCATAAGTGCCAGTAGGATGGGGCCAATTATGCTGCCCAAAGCCGAGGGGGCAGGGCTGCCATGCCCAAGGGCAGAAGAATGGGGCTTGCCAGGGCTGAGAATGTGGAATCGCCACTCAGATGAACTCGGAGGATATGGCCGGCCAAAGCCTACAGAGCAGAGTTGCCATTTCAGTGGGCCTGGAAGGCAGAGCTGAAGGCCAAGGCCAAGGGGCCTCTACCTAGAATGTGGAGAGTGTGGCCAATATCCAGACTTTGGAAGCCTGGTCCATTGTCTAAATGGTCTCAGAGACAGAGGATTATTTTCAAGCCTTAAGAGCTAATGTAATGTGTTCTGCTGACTTGCTTGGTCCCTGTTATCCTCTTTTTCTCTCTAATTTCTCCCATTTGTAATGGAAATGTCTAGCTTGTGCCTGTTCCACCATTGTACTTTGAAAGCAGATAACTTGTATTCTAGATTTCACAGATGAAGAAGAATTTTTGGATTTTCAACTTGGAGTTGATTAAAGACTTTTGCTACTATATGATGGAGTGAATGTGTTTTACATGTGTCAAGGACATGAATGTTTGGTGGAATGTTATGGATTGAATTGTGTCCCCCAAAATGTATGGCGACTTGGCTAGGCCAGATTCCCAGTAGTGTGTGATTGTCCACCATTTTGTTATCTGATATGATTATCCTATGTGCTGTAAATCCTACCTCTATAAGGTTAATGAAGCAGGACTCAATCTACAAGATTAGGTAGTATTTTGAGTCAATTTTTTTTTGAGATATAAAAGAGAGAAGAGCACAGAGAGACAGGAGAACCCTCTACCACCAAGAAAGCAGAGCCAGGAGCAGAGTGCATCATTTGGACCTGGTGTCCTTGCACTGAGAAGCTCCTAGATCAAAAGATTGAAGACGAGGACCTTCCTCCAAAGCCTGCAGAGTGAGAAAGGCTTCTCCTGGAGTTGGCTCCCTGAATTCAGACTTCTGACCTCCTAAACTGTAAGAGAATATAATTCTATTTGCTAAAGCCATCCACTTGTGGTATTTCTGTTATTGTAGCTCTAGATAACTAAGACACTTGCTGAAAGTGAAGAAGTCTTGAAGCACTTACTGATGAAGATCAAAGATTACAGCCTTCAGTATGGATTGCACCTCAACATAAAGAAAACAAAAATCCTCACAACTGGACCAATAAGCAACATGATGATAAACAGAGAAAATATTGATGTTGTCAAGGATTTCATTTCACTTGGATCCACAGCCAGTGCCCATGGAAGCAGCAGTCAAGAAATCAAAAGACACATTACATTGGGCAAATCTTTGCAATACACCTCTTTCAAGTGTTAAAAAACAAAGATGTCAACTTGAGGACTAAAGTGCAGCTGACCTAAGCCATGGCATTTTCAATGGCTTCATATGCATGCAAAAGCTGGATAAAGAATAAGGAAGACTGAAGAAGAAATAATGGATTTGAAGCAAAGTAGTGGCAAAGAATATTGAGTATTCCATGGACTGCCAGAAGAATGAACAAATCTGTCTTGGAAGAATTACAGCCAGAATGCTACTTAACTTAGGAAGTTAACCAATTTTGTCTCACATACTTTGGACATGTAATCAGCAGGGATGAGTCCCTGGAGAAAGACATCATGCTTGGTAAGGTAGAGGGTCAGCCAAAAAGAGGAAGACCCTCAACGAGATGGATTGACACAGAGGCTGCAACCACGGGCTCAAACATAGCAAGGATTGTGAGGATGACACAGGACTGGGCTGTGGTTTGTTCTATTGTATATAGGGTCACTATGAGTCAGAATGGACTGGATGGCACCTAACAACAACAGCAACAACCTAATTTAAAAAAATTTAACATTAGTTGATTTATATGATTTAATATGAAGCCATTGTAAAAAGGACATTTCTATAGTTCTTTTTTTCTGCTTAAGAAAAGAATGCAGACATACGTAAGATATACTGTTACTACTACTGATACTACCATTAATAATAATGATGATGCTTAATATTCATTGAGCTCTTAATATTGCTTTATATATACCTAATTTAGTCCTAAAAGAAAAAAAAAAAACTTAAAGATAATTACTATTATTCTTTCTATTTTACAAAAGAGGACACAAAGGCACAGAAAAGTTAAGAAATGTGTCCAGCAATACATGGCTATGAATTAGTGGAGTCTGGATTCAAACCTATATAATTAGAGTTCAGAGTCTACAATTTTAATCTTAGCTATAATGATTTTATACTATGTTTTCTTTATAATTGTTGAGCCATAATAATAAGTATGGTACTATTATTCTCAGGCAAGACTAATTACTTTTTTAAAAATCAGTTTTGATTAATTATCATAATATATGGAGAACACTACAATAAATTAAAATTAAAAAAATAAAAGTTTAAAGAATAAAAACAATTCATGCCCAAATACACCATGCTTGCACAGATTAGGCCCTGTATTAGCTATCTTTTGCTGTGTAACAAAGTATTATGCATTTAGCAGCTTAAAACAAGACACACTTTTTATCTCACAGCTTCCATAGGTCAAGAGTCACAACTTAGTTGGGTCCTCTGCTTAGGGTCTCATTAGGCTGCAATCAAGATGTCAGCTGGACTGCATTCTCATCTGGAGGCTCAACTAGGGAAGAATACGCTGCCAAGCTCATTCGGTTGAGCTTCAGTTTTTGACAGAACTGATCTTCATTCATTTGCTGCCAGAATTAACTTCCTTACAGTTTTATGACTGAAAGCACCAGATATTTTCTGCTATTGGCAGGAGACCACTCTCAGGTCTTAAAGTTGCTTGCAGTTTTTAGATGCTGCCTGCAATTCCTTGCCTTTCCTTCTCCAACATAATCACTTCAATCTTGCAAGAAGAGTCTTTTGCCCCAGTCTGCCAAAATGGAGTCTTATATAATGTAATATAATCATAAGAGTGATATCCCATAATCTTTTGTCATATGATTTAACTTATTCAAACCTAATCAAGGGAGCAAAATATTGTGATATCTAATGTAATCTCATCACACAAGTAAAATCCCATCAACTTTGCCTTATTCCATTAGTTGGGAGTCACAGCTCTTGCCTGTGGGCAAAAGAAAGAGTGTAATATTTCAATAACCATACTTTTGGATGTGTAAATATGAAACTTTATTTTCTGATACTTTAGATTAGCTTAGTTCTAATTCCCCCCAATATCCACTAATGATTGAAAACTGTATCTTGTCAATTTAAGGAGGATCAATTTTGTTTCCAATTTCTGAATCTTTTTCTGCCCTTTTTTCTTTCTCCCAAGGGAATCTCATTTTTCAAATATGAGTTCATTTATTAAAGTAGCATTTCATGGTGCTGCAGGTGGTTTTTCTTCAGGCCATTCCGATGGCCACTTCTCAGGTGTAGCCTGTCTTTCACTTGGTCTTGAGAATTAGTCTCTCTTCCTGCCTACATCTGCTACTGTTGTACAAGGTTCTGTCAGATCTCAAGTTCATTTGGCATAATATACATCTGATGAAAATGTCCTTTTTCCAAACAGGAGAGTTTCTCCATTCTACTGGCCCTTTCAGCCACTCACACACCCTTCTTGGGGCGCAGAACATAAGCACTCTCAGTTCGGGAGAACAGGATGCTGTAGATTGCTCTCAAACCCATTCAACTAGGCAACTATCCTTTAGCCATTACATTATTACTCTATTATCTAACGAGAAGAATTAACAGAGAGTTTATCCTTTATATCTAAGTATTAAAGACATGAAACTGAGAAAAGAAAATGTATCATTTCAGATAGCAGAACTAGGATAAGTGTCTAGTATCTCATCTGCCTTCAATCCTAAGCTTCACCTACAGGGCTTTGGTTTTGATTTTCAAGCACATCAAGCTCTTTGCTATGTAGGCCCTTATGTCTAGCTGTTCCTCTGTCTGGGAAGATCTTGTACCCTGTAAGAATGTCTCTTATTTATCATTCAAATCCTAGCTCAGATGTCACTTTCTCCAAAAAGCCTTCCCTAAACACCTCTCCTCAAGAGCCCTCTAGTCTTAGTCATTCCCTTTCATTTCACTCTCCTTTCAATTAAACATACCTGATGTTTAGCTGATTATTTTGTCTTCTCCATTTTATACTGAGATCAGCAGCCTTGAGCTATGACATGTTTTTGTCTCCCACACACTGACCAGAGCCTGGCACATAATGGATAAACAGTTGCCAAAGAAATGAATCAAATAATGGATTGAAGTGTGGCTCTTATTTCTTACTTAGTTGTGACAATAACACGAACAACAAAAATAACCTCCAAAGATACCCTGTACTGGCTGTTAGGTAAACTGTTTTATACTTTATATTATCAAATATTTTTTAGTTAACAAACGCATCTAAATGAACTATGCCAAATAGGTTATTAAATTTTGCTATGGGCAACTTTGTGACGCAGAAAATATAGAACTCAGTCAAATTAAACCATCATACTAAAACTCATTTTTTATGATTATGAAAGGAATGACTGCTAATTTTAAAATAAGCTTTGTATCAGATACTGCTTTGTTTCAACATGGTAAACAATTACTTTTAAGGACTATAGGAAATGATATTGCACTCCAGTTAGAGAAAGTTAAAAGAATTGAGGCATTTACAGTGTTTAACAAAGAAAATCTAGAGTAAAAAATTAGAAGGATACTCTATTATAAAAAGAATGGATAAGATTAAAATTTTGCTGAAAAAAAAAGTAACTTAAAAGGCTGCTATAGAAGGAAACAGGAACACATAGCCTAAAAATGGAGCAAAGAGAAGAAAAGAAGCAAAATATGGGGAATTACTTATAGTTTAAGAGAGCACATTGAAGTAGAACCAAATATAAAATGAGTTTATTGTTCATAAACAGCTTTGAAGATTATAATGAAAAGTATTTGCAAAGATATCATACCCAGGGGAAATATCCTAACAGAGAAATACTCCAGAAAGGAAGAACATTAATGAAGATGTTAAAATGGAGCAGATATTGTCATATTATTTGTCAATTTTCTCATTAAATTGTGGACTGTTGAGAAATAAAGACCTTGAAAAATTGTTGACTGACAAAAAGCAGATAAGAAGAATTATAATTAGAAAATTTTGCCATATACAAATGATTGGGGCCTATTGACCTTGTTTTCTATGGTTTTCAAACAATTGTTCTGTGCGCTTACCATTTTTGAAAAGTCCTCAAAACATTAGGCTGCATTGGCCTGTATATGAAAAGTCACTTGCTATTGAAAATTGACTGGGAGTCTATAAACAAGCACAATGAATCAAATCAGAAAGATGAGTCTAATGGGATGCCAGATATGTATTATTATATTGTCTTGGTCATCTAGTGCCACTCCAACACAAGTACCACAAGTGGATGGCTTTTAACAAGAGAAATTTATTCTCTTATAGTCCAGAAGGATACAAGTCCAAATTCAGGGCATCAGCTCCAGAAGGCTTGCTCTCTCTCTCTCTGTCGGCTCCGGAGGAAGGTCGTTGTCATCAGCCTTTCCTTGGTCTGGGAGCAGGAAACTCAGTTCCAAAGGATGTGCTCTGCTCCCGGCACTGCTTTCTTGTGGTATGAGGTTCCCGTGCATCTCTGCTTGCTTCTCTCTTTTATATCTCAAAAGAGATTGCATTAAGACACTATCTAATCTTGTCAACCTCATCAGTATAACCAAATTACAGTGATAGAATTTACAGCACATAAGGAGATCACATATAATCTCATCATAGTGATAGAGTTTACAACACATCAGGAAATCACATCAGATTACACAATCATACAACACTAGGAATCATGACCCAGCCAAGAAGACAGATATTTTTTGGGGACACAACTCAATCTGTGACGTATATTAAGTCTGGGAAGAGAAAAGTATTTAAATGATCTTTTTAAATGGCAGTAAATAGGGAGGCACTGCAAAAACTAGTGGTAACAGAACTATTATAAAAAGCTTAAAGCTGTCAGATCAGTTTCTCAAATGTTGACATCCTGCACATAGTAACAAGTCCAAAATGTTCGCAAACATGTCTGAATATACCGTTTGATTTTAACTGAACTGAAGATCTAAAGTGTCCTTATATTTAACTCTTATCCCCACTGGAAAGTGAAAAAGAGTTGAAAAAGGAGAGATGAGTGAAAAGATAATATAAATGAAATTTGAGCAAAGAGAGTGATAGGATGTTACATGCCACATGAGAAACAGTTACTTCTTTTATTGCTCAGTTTTCTGGTTGGATTTTTATCAATTTTATCTTTCCTAAACAGAAAGATATTTTGCGAGAATCTAAAGGATATAAGTAAAAATCTCTAACACACCACCTTCCAAGAAAGATTGGGATAGACATCTACCAATTGTATAAGAAAGCAAACACTCAAGGAAACTAGATGGATCATTAAATCGGCTGAATGAAAGCAACGTTTATTTCACCCATATATAAGTAGGTAACACATCATTATAAACATATGTAATTGCTGTTCTTTGCACAATTTGATGAATTTCACAGAAGTCTTTACTTAGGCTATAGTGGAAAGTTGAATAGGCAGGGAGAGGATAATATTCTTTAGTAGTGCCTCCTCCAACTTTCTCAACTTCAAACCATTGTGAAAATAATGATGTGTTAATAACTGTCACAACTAGTTCAGTTAGGTTCCAATTAGCATTGTTCACATTTTTAAATAGAAAATTTCATGTTTTATTTTCATACCTTCTTGCTCTCTAAATTATACCTTTCAACTATCTCATAAATTAGAATATGAAAGTTAAAAAAAAACAAAAACAAATATTTATTGAGTGATTTTAGGGCTTAACACTTTTCCAGGAACTATGGGATATATTAACATGTATTTAAAAAAAAAACAAAAAACCAAACCCATTGCCTTTGAGTTGATTCTGACTCACAGTGACCCTGTAGGACAGAGTAGAGCTGCCCCCATAGGGTTTCCAAGGAGCAGCTGGTGGATTTGAACTGTCGACGTTTTGGTTAGCAGCTGAGCTCTTAACCACTGCACCACCAGGACTCCATTAACATGTATAAGCATAGTAAAAACCAAACCAGTTAAAGCCTAGTTGATTCCAACTCATTGCAAGCCCATATGCTGCAGAATAGAAATGTGCTCCATAGGGTTTTCAAAACTGGGATCATTCGGGAGCAGCTACCAGGCCTTTCTTCCTAGGTATTTATGGATGGACTCAAATCACCAGTCTTTTTGGTTAGTAGTCAAGCACTTAATCCTTTTTGCCACCCAGAAATACTTTTAAGTACAGTAGTCTCTTACTATCTACTGTTGCGTTGTTAGGTGCTGTCGAGTCAGTCTGAATCATAGCGACCCTGTGTACAACAGAAGGAAACACTGGTCCTGTGCCATCCTCACAATCATTGCTATGCTTGACCCCATTGTTGCAGCCACTGTGTCAGTCCTTCTGGTTGAGGGTTCTCTTTTTCGCTGGCCCTCTACTTTACCAATCATATAGAATTTATATCATCAACACCTATCAAATCATTAGAACTTCATCAAACTTGGCTTTTTTGGCTATCCTTTCTAATGAACACTCTTAGCGAATTGATAGGGTTGTTAAAATATATGGCTCTGCTCATCATTGACATGTTTACTTAAATTATCAATACAAGGAAGTATTTCAGAATATTTTGAAGAGCAACTAAGAATCAAATGATTCATGTCATAATTTTGTCTGTTAGCTGGGAGAAAATAAGCTAGAATAGTATTATATATTATTAAACCCTACACATTAGAAAACATGTCACTTTGGAAACATTATGAAAATGCCAAAATTTAGGATTCTCATTTCAAGGCAAGGAAGAGGGCATGAAATTTTTTTTTAAAGCAGACGGTAATATGTGGGAGGGTGAGAGAGAGAAGTCAACCCCTGCTACAGTTTTTAATAAAACTTTAAGGTTTACAAAACACTTTCACACAATTGTTTCTTGTTTTGATATGCATTGATAATGTGCAATAGTCTCTGCCTGAAGGAATTTTTTTTTTCATAAAAATCGCCTCAGTGTAGGGAAAAATTGATGGGTGAAAGTGGTTATTATCTAGGAAGTTCAGGTCAACAAGACACTTGTACACACTTTACTCTTCAAAAGAAAACATTATGACATAGATATATGAGCAAATGTATTATCCTTTCTTAAAACTAAATGTATTGTCCTTTCTTAAAGCTATAGCACAGAATATGATTACATTAAAAAAACATCAAGCACAGAAGAAGAGCTCAGAAGGAGGCAGAATTTCCTTCTTTTCCTTATGTGAGTTTCTCCTTGGGGGACATGACCCTCTTTACTCATTTCAGCAGAAAGCTGTGAGTAATATTACATTTAATGGCAATAGGGAAATATTAGTGTCATGTAGTACACACATTAATCAACACTTTATTTCTTTGAGATGATTACTAACTTAGCACTCTCGCAGAAAAATTCTCAAGCAGTTTGAGCTATTTCTTCTACTAGAAACCATTGTTTTTAATCTTGACTATCTTGAATAGGGTCACTATGAGTCAGAATCTACTCGACAGCCATGGGTTTGATATTTTGGGTTTTATCTTGAATAGAGGACCCCTGGTGGTGCAGTGGTTAAAGTGCTCGGCTGTTTATGAAAGTTCAGCAGATTGAAACCGCCAGCTGCTCTGCGGGAGAAACATGTGGCAGTCTGCTTCTGTAAAGATACACAGACTTGGAAACCTTATGGGGTGGTTCTTCTCTGTCCTACAGAGTTGCTATGAGTCAGAATCAACTTGACTGCTGTGGATTTGGTTTTGGTTATCTTGAATAGTAATTGTTTCGTTAAACTGTGCTTCTATCACATTTGATATCAAGAGCGCCATTCACCTATTCATAAAGGTTTAATACACTGTGACTGTGGCTTATTTTCCCAAGGTTGAAATGTCAGCAAGAAGGACAGAGTTTTGGATTGTCAACTTTGTCTGATAAATATTTTGTCTTCTTTCTGCAACTCTCTCCATGCTTTCTTTGTGTTCTGTTTCCAGTTCACATGCTGGTCTTCACTGCAGTTAATTTTCTCGAGTCTTTTCACTTGGCAAAAGTCAGGTTATAATAAGACTGACTTCTTATTGAGTGTCGATGAACGAAAGGACATTAAAGCCTTTTCACATCAACTTGTACTAAATCTTTTCAAATTTAGATCACTTAATAAACTATTGTAGAGCAAAATGAACATTTCATTTTTTGTCCAGGGAGGCTGTATGTTCTAGATTATGTAGGGATTTCCATTCCTATTCTCTATCTGCAGAAAACCAGCAGTTCGTCATTAAACCGTCTGATGATAGAAAGTCCTTCAATCATTCATTTGCAGCTATGTTTATTACTTACAGCATCAGGGGAATTTCTACTAATTATTATGATCCTTCTTTCTAACTCTCAGGCCCACCGTAGAGCAATGCCTGATAACATCCTGCAAACATCCTTAGGGATCAATACATATGGATCCTAGAAAATGTTTGCAAAAAAAGAAAAAAAATTGACTGCATGTGCATGCTTGCTACCATCAGTTAAGAATCGAAATGCAGAGAACAATAAGGTTGTTTTATTAGCAGATTATAAGAATATGATCTACCTAACTAGTTAATATTGCTGAGATAGAAAATATCTTTGTGAAGTATTTATTGGAAATACAAAGTCAAAAAATTGCGGAGGCAGATGAGGGTTATACATTAACTTCTTCCTTTTAAATTTACATCTATTTAGATACAGAAGACACACATTTGGACTTCCAAATGATTTTTTAAATGCTTTGAATTGGGCAAATAATATGATCTAACAAATACTACAGTTGACTTTTCTTATGTATAATTTCATCTTTATGATCAAATTCTACACTGAAAAATTAAAAAAAATCGTACCTATTTTACATTTAATATATGATGCTAAAGCAAATGTTTTCTTCAATTCTAAAATACTCTGCTTTTTCAAGTAAAAAACACTATTTTCAGAGTAGACAAAGTTTTTTAGTTAAATATACTTTTGAAAAAGTTACAATTCAGTCTAGAACATGAATTTTTGATCCTCTTGCTCAAGAATACTAGAATAACTTTCTAGACTAAAATATTTTATCTCCTAATATGTAACAGATGTTACAGAGGGAACATCCACATGAACGGACGGGGACAGAATTTTCAAAGTTGATACCAAGTTTTTTACTCAAGAAATGTTATGTTTAGGAATTTATATTATGAATGCATGGTGCTTTGACAAATTAAGTGATCAACTTGCCTGAATACTTCATTTAAAAGCCATCTTTTTGTGAGAAAAAAAATGCTTCAATACCAGATGTTGTAGTTAAGATTTCGGTAAATGCAGAAACACTACTTGCTTCTAAAATATGTGAATGATTACTGGGTTTAGTATTTTGTTTGTTTGAAGGTATAATAATCCACTTTTCTTATATAATGCATTCCTGACGGAGCATTTATATTTCAGTGACAGTCTAAACATTTTTTTTTTTGAACTTTGAAATGGACAGTTTTTATAATGATGCACCATTTGGGAAAAGTGTAAACATTCCAGAAAAGATATTGTGTAAAACATTTGTTTTTAATGTATGCATTTTTCAGAGTTCTGACAGTTTAAATACTACAGTTGTTGTATACATATTTTATAAAAAGGAAGAACTTTATTCCATCACACAGGAAGCAAGAACAGTGTCTTTCCACAGTTTTGTCAACAGTACTCAAGTATGGTACACATATGAATTGGAGAATAAACCAAGGAAAACTAATGAATGCTCTCAGAAAATTTAGCCAGAGTAATTTTCCTTCACAGCATTTCCATTGTACACCAGCATTAAACAACAGCATTATTAAAATCGTGTACTCTGTGTAAACGGAATGACCCTTCACATCTAGGAATTGAGTGGTTTATCACTTTCAGGTCTTTGGGAGGCTAAAGAAATGGGCCATTAATTCTTTCTTACAGTAAAGAAGTTTATTTTAGAGGTGCTTTCTAACTGGAATTCCCCTCTGAAACAAATAGCTAATCATTTCTATTTACAGTAATATTGCTCCAGTGGATAATTCTTCCTTTGTGAAAGTCTAGTACACTAAATGTAACTGTGTATACCTCTTCCCAAAAATATAAAATTTCAAACTGAGACTTTGTTACTTTAATGTTTTCCTGTGGGATAATAGGATTGTTGGGTGAGGGAATTGGAAATTAGAAAATAAAAGGGCAGTGATGTAACTGATAGAGTTTTAACGGATATATTTTGCAGGGGAAGCTCCAGAATTTCTAGAAGATATTTTGGAATAGGAGTGGAACCTTGGATACTTGTTTTGAAGCTACAGTTTTAACAAATAGGTTTGCATTTTTGCATTTATATTTTTCTCTTATGGCCTGGGGGAGGATCTTGGTGATTTGGGGAAGTGGTTAAAACCAGCATCTACTCTATAAAGCCTTGTAATGCAACCATGGAAGAGATCCAGGAACTGATTATTTCTTGGAACTGCGTGTTATGTAAAATGATACTGGGAATTTTAAAGGGGGATCTCAGGCCAAGGCAATGTCTCCTTCTATGTTATGTGATCTCTGGGCTGACAGCACCATAGTTGGGGCTGTTGTTATCGTTGTTAGCTGCTGTCGAGCTGGCCCCAACTCATGGCAAGCCCATGCCCAACAGGATCAGACTGCTGTATTCCATAGGGTTTTTCACTGGCTGATTTTTGGAAATAGATCACCAGACCTTTCTTCCTAGTCTGTCTTAGTCTGAAAGTTCCGCTGACACCTGTTTACCATCATAACAACATGCAAGCCTCCTCCATTGACAGACAGGTGGTGGCTGCATTTGAGGTGCATTGGCTGGGAATCAAGATGGTATGGAAGGCTAGAATTCTACTATTGACCCATCAGTGCTCCTTTCATCAGAGGTGAGTCCATATAGGTCCACTTACAGGAAAAGGAATTTGAGTATTTTTATTGGTTGCATATAGGTTAAGTGAAAGTATTCCTGTTTTTTTGTTTTGTTTTGTTTTGTTTTTTTCTTCTTTTTGGTACCAAGATCCTCAGGAGACCAGCTCCTGGTCATAAAATTTCAAAAAGCTTGTCTAACATCAAAGTGGCAGACAAGGCATATCTTTCTTCTTAATCTACTGAAATAAAGAGCTTAAAAAAAATTACAAAAAGGAGTCACATAATCTCCACAAAAAGAATGGAAAGTGGGAAAGACAATCCAACACTGAATGAGAAATCTCAACAAATTTTTGTAAGAAGAAAAACTTAAGGGGGTGTTTGAGAAGTAATGCAGAATATCAGTTATGGTTACAAGTGGGTGGTGGAGGAGGTGGGGAAAAGCATAGCAATGTAATGCCTAAGATACTCCATGCTCTATGGAGAACAGAATATGGGAGAAGGACAGAAAATGGAGACATTGGTCAAAATATTAATACAAACTGAAGAAAGCTAAATCTTAACATATATGTTGGTACTCCAGAATAAAGAAAAGGCAACAAACAAAAAAGGGGTGGAAAACTGTTCCAGGAGGAAATAGTTTAGCAATTTGAAGAGATTAAAAAACAAAACAAATAACAAAATAAATGTGGTGTTAGTTTGGGGCATGGAAATTGTATCTTGACAGCAAGCTTATTGTAAAATAAAGTCTGTGACTTAGCACATGCCTTCCTCACCCTACATACTCAGAAGCCCAATCAGCTAAGTAACTTTAAAGAAACTGATTACTGTACATCCACTAGTAGAAGAAATTCACACAACTGGCTAGTCTTTCACAAGGAAAAATTGAAGATTCTTGGACTACAAAAACAATTAACAACATGAAAAATCATGGCAAATAAACAAATAGAAAGAAAAATAAAGTTCTGAAGAAACCATTCAAGAAACTGAAGAAAAAATTTACAATATAATTAAATTAATATATTAAAAGAAAGCTACGGAGAACTATATTCATAAATACAGAACAGACTATTATCTACAAAAGATAAATTTGAGAGATAAGAAATTTTTAGAAATTGAAAAGAAGATTACTAAGATTTAAAAAAAGATAAAAAAGGGAAATTAATTTTAGAAATACCCCAGTACGTAGAGCAAAAATATTAGAATAAAGATATAGACAATGCCAGAGGATGAAGGACATAATGGGCCAATCCAAGCAGACCAGTATAAGAATAACCAATTTTTCTTGGAAAAAGGAAGGAAAGTAATGACAGAAGAGGATTTCTCAAAATTGAATAACTTTCCATTCTAAAAAATCTACTCAGTGCCCAGAAAAATATCTTAATACAGATCTACATTTAGCTGCATCACAGTGAAATTTCACAAGGTAAAGAATTAAGAAGAGATTCTAAAAGCTTTCAGAAAGAAGTTAACTAAACAAAATTAAATTAACCTTAACTAAAACTTTCTGGAAGGTAACAAAAATTAGACTGGCATATGTATTCTCATTTGGAATACTAGATGGTAAAGACGGCAGAAGTATAAATTATAAATTGAATACTTTGATTCCACCTTGGCTAAATAATGGTTTCAAAGACATTTGATAGGCCCAGAAACAAAATATTAATATGCTGGTAAGGCACAGATATTTAAAGTCTATAACCTCAAGAGCATGGTAAAAACAGACTGCTATTAATATATCACACAAGTGCAGAAAAGGGTCTTATTTAAATTGTAAAACATTTTATTGTTCATTTAATTTATAAGCTGTTGTAGGAACTTAAGTTAATGAACTGTGTTAATCTTACTTAGGTCTATAAAAATAGTTTAGGCTTTTCTATTAGTAGAAAATTGTCAGTCTCTCTTTTCTAGTTTTTCTATTATTTGTATATTCAAGAAAAATAAATGATGATTTTAACAAATTTAAATATAAACACAACAGGCACTATAACAGTATTTTAAAAAATCATAAGAAGAAATAAGTTTCCACCTAAAATTCATACCTAGATAATTGATTAGTTAATTTCTAGGACACCATAAAGATATTTTAAAATATCTGTGAACTCAGTATATTCACCTGACATATACCTTTTCTTAGGAAACTATTTTAAGATATACTCCAAGAAAACCAGGAAATAAACAATGTACATTTTGTAGAACTTGGCACAGATCAATCAGATGGATGACAGCAGGTGTGCTATAGCACTAGTTAAATAATTAGCTCTGGATCTAACCCAGAGGAGCAGTGCAAGGGAGTCAGAGGATGACAAAGTATGATAAAAGACAGTAGAAATATAAATGATAAACTGATTCCACCTATAGTGAGAGCATTCTAGATTGGAACAACAGAACAGAGAGCAAAAAGAAGGAGATCTCTGGGCTGGGGCAAAATCAGGGGAACTAGATTATGTGATTATGTGACAGAGTCAGAATAGCGGGGTTCATTTAAGATCATGAACTCTCCAGTTATATTCATCAATGGCTCTCTGTCTCAGTTTCTTCATCTGCAAAACCGGCATAGTAGCATTATAGTGATTATTTCTTATCCATAACGCCTTGAGCTAAGGACTTTAAAGGAGTTGGTTGTTCCTAAACGACCTAAGTGAAATTATTGACTATGTCAGTCAAAGTGAGCAGCAAATTTTGAAGACCACATGTGTTATCCAACTTCTATGGATGAGTTCATGTTCTCAGGTGTCTCAACAATTATTTTGTGAATTCCCAGGATAGATTTTATACCTTCAGGAAACTTCCTAAGAAGAAATAATCAGTTTAAAAAAAACTGGGAGTCATATACATGGAAGGGTCAAATAGTTCCACAGAACAATTAACCTTGTTCCTAGGTTGGCATCAAAGAGACTGATTCTCAGTTAGGAAAAAGAACCCAGAAGCTGCATAAGAGAGGTAATACTTTCAGTGGAACTATAAGTATATTACCTCTGAATGTTATCATGATAAACTGTCATAATTACATTCCAAGTAATTATATTCCATTTTTCATTGTAAGGGCTGTGCTTGAGTCATTATAGTTTGGTCTATTTTATAGATAAGATTTTTTTTTAGATTTTCTTTTGACCAATCTGGAAGAAAGGATGGTGAGAAGAGAAAATCTATACCTTTGTTAGTACTTCATTTTGTATCTGAATTAACACCACAAGTTAAAGGAAACAATCTATATCTAATCTAAAAGACAAGGCAATCTGCTTATCCAAAGTAGATCCAGGGAACTGCTGGAGCTTGTTTTCTTGGTTAAGTCTGGAAAATCTTAGGTCATTGTTCCAGAGTACCCTTGAGTCACTTCCTATATCATCTTTAGTTGTACTTGTTTTCTTAGAGTGGTTCAATGTGTATGTTCAGATACTAAAATGCTTTTCTGTAGCCACTATCTCTAAAAAAGATTCAAACAAATGACTCAAGACAAAACCACGGTGAGCTAATGCTTATTGCTACCTGAACTGTGAAACTAGATCTCTGCAAATCAAACTTTTTTTCAAAAAGGACCAATAACTGTAGTGAAGATCTGGGCCATCCCTGATGATCTCTATGCAGCATTGTGCAGTAATGGAATGAAAGAGGACACAGAAAAAAAAAAAAGTTCCAATACTCTTTGGAAAAAATGCACCTCTGAACCCACCAATCTTACATAGGGATTTTGGCAAGTATTTGTTCTGGGATTGTGTCTACTACAGAGACAAGATTTGGTTGACTTCAACCTTAGAAGTGTATTTGTGTTGATTCAAAGGCAGAGTGGATTTAAGTTTTGCATAAAAATCTATTCACTAGAGTGAGTCCATCACAGACCTGCTGACTTTCAAAATGTAAGGCAGCCACCAATTGATTTGTTTTCAGAAGGATGTTCACTGTAGTGATCTGTCATTGATCAATTAAACATGAAAATCAGCTCTGGTATTCCTTACCATGATTAAATAACTTCCATTAATTAAAACAGTTTTAAACCTGTCTCGATGTTTACTTATAATCATTGCTACAGAACTTCCTCTCATTTCTAACTTTATGGGAATTTATTATTGTCATCACTTTGACCTTGGTGTAGATCAGGAGATGCCACCTATCTAGCTAAATGGATTTGATTTAATAATTTCTGTATTCTGTTTAAAGGATCAATTTCTTTATCCTGTAGTTGGTTCCCTTGATAAGCCCAGATTTTGTAAATCTAAACCAAGCTTTCCTTCCCAGGTAGCTTTATGAACTGGTCACTACAGTGTTATAGTATAACAAAGTTTATCTCTTATGCACAGTACAGGTTATATTATATAAACTTACTCAGTTCAAGTGCTATCCCCCTTTTATTCTAAATATAATATAGAATCCAAAATACTTTGCGTGTCATGTGCACCTTTCTGGGTTTCCTTTCACATATGTTTCTCCATTTCTTCAACCCTTAACATGCACTCCTAACATCAAAACCAAAACCAAATCCGTTGCTGATGAGTCAATTCTGACTCACAGCAACCCCACAGGACAAAGTAAAACTGCCCCATAGGATTTCCAAGGAGCAGCTGGTGAATTCGAACTGCAGTCCTCTTGGTTAGCAGCCGAGCTCTTAACTGCTGTGCCTCCAGGGCTCCGCTCCCAAGACAGTACACTTCGTTTGTACTTTACTGTCTTAAATTTGGTTGCTGTTACAAATTGAACTGTGTCTCCGGAAATGTGTGTCAACTTGGCTATGTCATGATTTCCAGTATTGTGTAGTTGTCCATCATTTTGTGATCTGATGTGATTATCCTATGTGTTGTAAATCAAAACCTCTATGACGTTAATGAGGCAGGGTCAGAGGCAGTTATGTTAATGAGGCAGGACTCAGTCTACAGGATTAGGTTATATATTGAGTTGAACTCTTTTGAGAGATCAAAGAGAGAATGGAGCAGAGAGGAGACAGCCATCATACCACCAAGAAAGAAGTGCCAGGAGTGGAGCAAGTCTTTTGAACCTGGGGTCCCTGCGCTGGGAATATCCTAGACCGGGGGAAGATTGATGACAAGGACCTTCCCCCAGCACCAACAGAGAGAGAAAGCCTTCCCCTGGAGCTGGTGCCCTGAATTCAGACTTCTAGCCTCCTAAACTGTGAGAGAATAAATTTCTATTTGTTAAAATCATCTGCTTGTGGTATTTCTGTTATAGCAGCACTAGATAACTAAGACAATTACTCAATAACTATATGCTATTTCTTTTGGGTTAGGTAGAAAGAATATATGCTCTGCCTTCTTTTTCACTCAATTTGATTTATTTTGAATACATTAAATCTTCTCAACATTGTGCAGCAGAATGAAAATGTGTATACTTAAAACTATATTACCTAAACTCATTAGCAGTTATTACCAATGAGATTTTGTTCACTGGATGGTATTCTAGGAAATCCGTTTCAAAGTGGATTGACTCGACTCTCTTAGGACCATTTCCCATCTCTTCCTTTCCTGTGTACCTTTCCGGGAAAGTGGATATGATGCTGGAGATGAACAACCATTTTCTGACATGTATACTATGAAGATAGTGAACAGGAAGTAGAAGGTGCCTGGGACAGTGAAGACCTCATGAAACCTCTGTAATAACCCTGCACTACCTACCTCCAAACTAATGATTAAATGAGGGGGGCACTTTAATTTGTTTAAATAAATTTTTTTGTGTGTGTCTGTATTACTTTTAGGTAAATGTATTTTTTACTACAAATACCTTTGATTTAATGCTATTACTCTACTCAGTAATGTCAACTGATGCTCAGTAATCACAGAATGATAATAAACTGTGTTATTTTAAAATGATTTAGTGTCACATACTGTGGGCATTAACAAATATCCTCAGAGGTGTTATACTAGAAAAAGACACCAAGAAATAGCTATCTATAGGAATATTCCTTTATTAAGGTATATCAGACAGAACTTTATTTTTCAACAGAGCATTTGAATATTTTATTTTGTTTCAGATATTAAGGATGGTGTCGCTAATCAGTACAGTCAAATAAAAGAAGAAAGTCACCTAAACTTTTCACATATTAGAACTGTTTGGGCATCATATGGACATAGTGAATATATATGGTACAACAGAAAGTAATGATTTTCTTTGGAGAGGGCACAGGGATCTGCAGTTATGAAAAAAATTCAATCACCTTTTTTAATCTCACTATGACAAGAGATATAACCTGGCATTTACTAGCCTTCTACAAGAGCAAAATATACTCTTATTAAGTACCTCTGCTTAACCAACCTTAAAATAATTTGTGATCATTAGTTCTTTATTAAATATTAAATATAAAAAGAGACAGGTTTTATTGGATATTATGGAAGCTTTTGATTGTTTCTGAGCTAAAATCTCAGCTTTTCCTTGGCATAGGAACTCTCTCCTTTTCCACTGTGTAACGATTGCTACGTTAGACCACCTTATGAAAGAATGCATCAAAATCTTCGTTTTTTTTTTAGTCAAAGCACTGAAGTTTTCAGGCTTCCTCTGCTTCTTCTCCAGGAATTCTCCAAATTGAGTTTATTTAAATTGTTAATTGTTGTTATTAAATATATAAACAAACACTTAAGAAAATGTATTTCAAGGCATACCAATTGTCCCTGAGTTTAACACCCTGTCACACTTTAGCTCATTTAAAGAGCATTAAATTAACAATCATTTACAATGACACACGCACACTCATTCCTAAATTCACAATCCTCACACCGTAGGTGTGACTTGAGCATGATTGTTCAGCACTCAGAGTACAGAGTCTGTGTTAGAGAGCAGAGTCGTAGCCTTAAGTCTGTGGCAGAGTAGCTTTTGGAACTTCAAAAAATCTCATAAACTTTCTGGATTTTGTTTTCAAAAAGTAAAAAGAGAATGGTGATATATATAATGTTGAAAGTTCCTACCATATCCGAAGTCAATCAAGTTTATGGGAGGATGGTAGGAAATACTGTTCTATTCTTAATATGTTTTCCTCCTAGTCCATGTTTGAGCTTCATCAATTATCTCGCTTTTCTGTGTTATAGCACAAGCCTGTATGGAGGGCATAAAGAATGTTGGCCGTGGTATCAGAAGAGCAGAAAAGAACTGGGCTGAATAACAGTTTTACTGCATACTCCCTGTCTGACCTTTAACAAAGCCATTAACCTTCAAACACTCAGTTTTATCATCTGCTAAATGGAGGTTACTATTTTCCCAGATATAAACAACAAATGAGATAATTACTTTTTCAAGACACCTAATAAAGCAGCTGGCACACTGTATGAACTCAATAAATATTAGGCTGCTATACAAGTTTATGTTTAAAAGAGACACATAAACCCCAATGTGGAATATATTAGCTTGTTATGATTCATTGGTAACTAGCTAAATTGACTTTATCAGATTTCAGGACAGTAAAAGTTATGTTTGTTCATGTTATGAGGCCAGAATCTTGAATTGTTTGCCTTGAATAATAATATTTGTTTAATGATTTGAAAATATTAACAAAATAACTGTACTTTGAAAGAATAAGTGGGACTATTTGTATATTTTAATGAATTAAAGTTTTAGTAAATGTCTGGATAATTAATGCATCATAGGAAGGGAGTTTCTAGATTATAGGTCTATTTGGGACATTTTAAGAAGATCTTGGCTTAGCAGTTAAGAGCTACAGTTGCTAAACTAAAGGTTGGCAGTTCAAATCCACCAGGTGCTCCTTGGAAACCCCATGGGGCAGTTCTGCTCTGTCCTATAGGGTCACTATGAGTCAGAATTGACTCAACGGCAACGGGTTTAGTTTTTCTGGTTTTAAGAAGATCTAGAAAAGCATAAGTTGAAGAGGTGCATCCTGAAGGAAGAGAAAAAAAATGAAGTTAAATTGAATGCACTGAAAATGAGTGTTTCTTGTTTTATTTTTGATCAACCAAACTGGTCAGTGGTTTTCATTAGAGGATGGGAAAATTGCTATTACTGCCTCTTGTAATTCTAACTTGATATACATTTTCATGAATATATACTCTAATCAAGGCAAAGTGTTTCTTTTTAATAATGTTCTCTAAAAAATTAGGTAAAATTAAATACATTTTTAAATTTGCTAATTGTTCTTCTATACTGTTGAAATTAGATATCTGCTATAGAGACCTCAAAAGAGGTCACCCTTTGATCTCCTGCCATGATGTATATATGCTACAATGTCTATAAGTTGTAGATGAGAAAATGTTTTTAATTTACTTTTGATATTTTAGCCTTATTTTAATTCTTTGGTATTGTTACCAAATTCATCTCATCTCAGTGGGGAGACTTTATATTTTAATAATACTTATATATTAATTTTTATAATTATCTATGATATGCAAACCAAATGTAGACCTATGTGAAAAGGTTATTTTGCTCACAGGTCTCCAAACATCAGTGGAGTAAAATAACCAGGGTTTTCCAAACTGACCCTTATGGTTAGATAATCAAGTTGTTCTACATAAGCTTTTCCTTCTGTTCTGGAATCTAACAAAGTCATTTGAACTACTTACCAACTGATCACAACAAACTCATATATTTCACATCAGAGTTTATTTGTGTGTTTTAAAACCTGGTTTAGCACAGCTTTGAGGGTCAATCCACTACCTTTTCTCCTTTTGGTTACTGTTACTATTTCCATTTTTATGTACAAAACATTCAGTTATCTACTGTGATTTACTTTTAGAAATATTTGAAGATTTATGATTTTAAAAGGTCAAAAATAGAATTTTAAAATTCCCCTATATTGCAGCTGAAGCTAGATTAAATATTGACACTAAGGGACTTCATGCTTTTATTTTTATTCACCGTTATGTTTTTCTATAGATAATAAGATTAGAAGAGTGCTATTTTTTATAAACAAGATATGTCAGGACAATGACCATTAAATTCTTTAAACATATTCTCAATTAGATGTTTGTCTGACCTACTTAAAATGAGTTTAGTTCATTCACTTCAGTGTGGCCTTTTTTATATATTAGACTTTGTGCCATACATTGTAGTTATGACAATAAATTAAGTAAGTTCATGCTTTCACAGAGTTTTCCATAGGCAACAAAAATGAGCAGGTAAATACATAATAATATCATGGGTTAACTTTAAACATAAAGCTAGGCATATATTGTTAGGAGAACAGAGTAGTCTGCAAAGAGGAAAGCTTGTGAGCTAAAAGAAAAGTACTTATGTAATATGTTTTAATATGAGCACTTAGTAAACAATTTAATGGATGACTACAATCACCTTTATGTTTTTATTTCCAATAATTTTACTTATTTTAAAAAGTATTATTTGAACATCAAAGACACAAGGAAAATATTAGCCCAAAACACAAAAGGGTCTCATAAACCAGAGACTCCATCAGCCTGAGACCAGAAGAACTAGATGATGCCCGGCTACCGTCAATGACTGCCCTGATGGAGAACACAACAGACAGCCCCTGATGGAGCGGGAGAAAAGCATGGAGCAGATCTCAAATTCACGTAAAAAGACCAGGCTTAACGGTCTGACTGTGACTGGAGCTACCCCCGAAATTATGGCACCGTAAAGTTCTGTTAACCCAGAACTAAAACCATTCCCAAAGTCCACTCTTTAGACAAAGATTAGACTGGACTATAAAACGTAAAATAATACTCATGAAGAGTGTGTTTCTTAGTTCAAGCAGATACTCTAGACCAAATGGGCCGCTCCTGTCTGGGGGCAGGATGAGAAGGCAGGAAGAGCCAGGAACTGATTGAATGGACACAAGAAACCTGGAGTGGAAAGAGGCAGTGTACTGTCACATTATAGAGATTGAAACTAATGTCACATAACAATATGTGTATAAATTTTTGTATGAGAAATGAACTTGAGCTGGAACCTTTCACCTTCAGCACAATAAAAAAAAAAGCATTGTTTTTTATTATTATAATGTAAAAATATTTGCAATATACATTCCTCAAATATGCTTTCAGATTTGCTTTTATGCTGATATATATTCAGCTCAGCAGTTTGTTTGTTTCTCTTTTTGGACTAATAGAATTAGATGTTACCTTGAAAAGTATTTCATTGATGTCTACTCTTAAGTTCTAGTAAGTTTTTAACATTATACATGGACAAAATGGAAAATTTTGCTAATTTTTATTTGGTAATTTTGATTCTCCTATGGTCTCATATTTAAATAAGACAATTTAATTTATTTTATAAAATGTTCTCTGTAAAAAATTTGGACATGTTATTAGACAATAAATTGCTTCTCACTTTGAGGCTAAGGTCTGGTATTAACTATTCAGTATATTGCTAGGTGACTCACATATTTTTGAAATCTTAACATTATTGAAGTATTAAAATATTGCTTCTCATAGTCTGTATTATTTAAAAATTTCATAGACATATATAATTTTGAACTAATATATAGTTATCCAAAATTCATAAGTTGTTTTTGATAAAGTTGATTTATAATGAATTGCATAAAGATCTACTGTTTGTTCATTTTCAAGTATGCCTTTTAGTCTTTATCCTCCTATCAGTAACTGAAAAAATAAGTTTTATCTTCCACTGATTTATGTGTCATTTTTAATGATTGGACAAACTTCTTTCTAAATTTAACTTACCTCTTATAATGGACTATTTCCTCACACTTCACTTACAGTTGCTAAAATTTAGGGATGTGCAAAGTGACTTGGGAACAGAGAGCTGTGTGTGAGTAACTCTACTTGAGAGAGTTAAAGTAGGTTCAAAAAGACATAGCTGGATCTTGAATGTTGAATAGGATTTTGTATAAAGAAAATAATTGAAAGAAATTTCTTTTCCAATAATATAATGTCTAGATATTTCGTAACTGTTTAGTTATGAAACATACAAACATATTATTAATAGAAAACACGCAAACACAAACACACACACAATATGGCATGAAAAGAACATTTTAATGCATAATGGACCTTTGTCAGGCATGCCCTCAGGATCATGGCTAAACAAATGCTAGAAAAAAGTAACCTCAACCCAAGACTGATTTTACCTTTGTAAGTATTCCAGTGAAAATTGGAATTAATGACTTAACTAAATTTAACAAAACCTACAAAACACTTAAAAATCCCAACACCTCTAGCAAGGGTCAGAAAAAGCAGAAAACAAATTGTTGGCAAAAAAATAATAAACAAAAAGACCAGAATCAAAAAAAGCTTCAGATAATGAAATTACCTGTTACAGAATTTTAAGTAAAAATCGTTTCTATGTTGAAAGGAATAAAAATTGGATTTTGAACAATGAACAAGTAGCAGTAACATATTAAAAATAACCAAAGAGATTTGGAAAACAATGTATAGAACTTCTAGAAATGAAGAATATAATGACTGAAATTAAAATCTCAATGAAAACATTAAATGGCAAATGGATATGACTGTAGAAAGAATTAGTAAACTGGAAGACAGACCAGACGAACTTTTATAGAATGACGTAAAGAAAAACAAAGAGATGGAAAACAGAAAAGAGTGACTGAAAATCATGGAGATTGAATTCCAGTTTTGGCCATTGTAGAACAGTTGGAATTGGGCTGATCCCTCTTGCTACAAACAATTATAATTTAGACAGAATAGATAAAGTAATATTTTCAGGCATTGGTTAATGGGTGGCACGAGACTAAAAGGGGAGAAACAAATAAGATGAACTCCACCTTCACCTTCTTTTTTACCTACAGGCAAGTTTAAAAATACTGTATGGGGGAGAGGGACACACTGGAGAGCAATAGGTGGAAAGCAAGTGGAGAAAGAATAGGTATAAGAAATTCTAAGGTTCTTGAAACTTGTAGGACAAAGTAACAGAGAGAAGGGAGCTTAAGGAAGCTTAGGGGTTTCACCATGGTAGTTGGTTTAATATTAACTTGCAAATATGTATGCAATACTCTGTGAGGTCTGGAAGAGAGCAGGTGCTGTGAATTGGTAGCTGAAAAGTGGTTTTGGAGACTGCACAGTACCAGGGAGATACTGGAGTTCTTATCCAGCTATACTTTCGAAACTTTGGTGAACAACTCAGACATTGCGCTGAGACACCAGAAAGGATGCATATTAGGAGTAAGGAACATGACTAAAGAATGCTTCTACTGGAAGTACATAACAATATACTGGACATGGAAGAATAATCACTGAAACTGAAGAAACAAGAAGGGAAAGAAGGACAAGTTTGAAAAATGTTTTTAAACCAAAATCCAAAGGAGATAATTGTACTCATGAAATCGGATGTGTTCCTACAGAAAGAATTTTAAATCAGGCTGTCTATGTACCGCTCAGGAATAAAGAGAATAGATTGTATCAAACAATGGCAGGGAGATCCTTCAGCAACTCTAATCCACCTTGGATTTTCAGCTGTGTCACATCAAAAGCAATAGCAAATTAAAACTGAATTCTCTTTTACACTGTAAAATTTTAATTATGGAATTACAGGAATTCTATTAACGATATTAAGGTGAAATAACCACAACAAAAACCACAAGGCCCCATTTTAACAAACAATCGACAAGAAGGAAATTTTAATGAGAGAGAGTCTATGACTTCATTTTGGAAATGTTTCTCTACCACCTAAGGTCTTTTTTCCCTACCATTTAAGGAGTGAGATGAATTTAGAAGACGTGGAAAGATGCAGCTCTAAAAGTTGATCTTTCAAGTGCCCTGCACACTTTATCGAGTTTAATCATTGTAATGTCAAATTAACCTGTTGCCTTCGAGTCGATTCCAACCCATAGTGACCCTATAAGACAGAGTAGAACTGCCCCATAGTGTTTCCAAGTTGAGGCTGGTGGATTCAAACTGCCGACCTTTTGGTTAGCAGCCATATCACTTAACCACTGTGCCACTAGCGCTCCAAAACCCAAAACCATTGCCAGTGAGTTGATTCCGACTCATAGCGACCCTGTGGGACAGAGTAGGGTTTCCAAGGAGTGGCTGGTGGATTCAAACTGTTTTGGTTAGCAGTCATAGCTGTTAACCACTGTGCCACCACAGCTCTCTGGTGGTGTAGTAGTTAAGGTTTACGGCTGCTAACCAAAAGGTCAGCAGTTCGAATCCACCAGGCGTTCCTTAGAAACCCTATGAGGCAGTTCTACTCTGTCCTATAGGGTCTCTATGAATTGGAATCAACTCGACAGAATTTTTTTTTTTTTAATGTCAAATTGCCATGCTCTCACTAAAGAATTTCTATTTGCTGTCAGTTAAAAATACATCCCTGAGTACATTTTTACTCTTTCTACTGAGTGCATTGTCTCTTCTTTGTAAATACAGTACAATAAACAACTTATTTAATAAAAAAAAAAAGAAGTAATATTTACCTCTTTAGGGAGAGAGATAATAGTTAAATAATAGCAGATAATTTTCCAAAATTATTGACAAACATAAATCTTCAGATTAATGACCAGAAAAATCCCATGTAGGATAAAAATTGCACACGTGAAAACTTTGTAGTTATACTGTACAATTTCAAAGACAAACAGAAAACCTTAAATATAACCTACAAAAAAAAAAAGGGATAAAGACAAATTATCGAAGTGAAAGATGACTTCTCAAGGGCATCAATGGAATCCAGATATTGTTGAAATAAAAGTACTGTGGGAAATTTCAGCCAACTACAATTGTGTTTCAAGAAAAACTATCTTTCAAAAATAGAGATGTAATAAAAATGAAATGAATTTACAACCAAGGGAATCATGCTATGGGGAATCCATAAAGAGATTACTTTTATGAAAAAACTAGTCCCAGGAAATATATATGGGGAAAATTAAGAAACAGTGAGTAAAGATAATGGTAAATGTGTGGATATATCTTAATAAGTATTTATTGTAAGAAATCACTTGAATAATGCCTAACTTTTGTAGTTAAGAAAAGGCATTAAATGCTGCGAATTATAACATACAAACTAACTGAAGGAAGTGTAACTGGCATTCTAGTAGCTTCAGATCTTTGTATTTTTTTAGAAAGAGAGCAGATTTTTGATTAATAGAAGAGACAGTAAAGCTAACATTGCACGTTAACATTTCAATGTAACTATTTGAAGAGTAGAAACAAAATGTATACCTTGCAAACCAGTAAAAGTGAGAGATGAGGAACAGAATGTGAAAAAGCAAACCAATTCAAGTGTACCCAATAATTCTGAAAACACCTAGATAAATAGCAGATCAGACAGAAATCACAAAACAAACTGATGGAAATAATAAAGGATAAGCAGTCACTATGAATATAACTGGATGTAACTCTCCAAAGATACACATTTTCAAACCAGTCAACATTCATGCACATACGTATACAAACAACTTCAACTATATGTTATTTTTAAGAGACACACTGAAACTGAGAACTAGAGAGATGTTTAAAATAAATGGATGGAAAAAACGTACTATAAAAATGCTTTTAGTAATGGAATTGTGTCCCCCCAAAATGTCTATCATGTTGGTGAGGCAACGAATCCCAGTAGTCCATGGTTGTCCACCATTTTGCTATCTCATGTGATTATCCTATTTGTTGTAAATCCTAACTTCTATGATGTTAATGGAGCCATGGTGGTACAATGGTTAAGAACTTGACTGCTAAACAAAAGGTCAGCAGTTTGAATCCAATAACGACTTCTTTGAAACCTTTTAGGGAAGTTCTACTCTGTCCTATAGGGTTGCTATGAGTAGGAATGGCTCGACTGCAAAGGGATTTTTTTTTTGGGGGGGGATATGACGTTAATGAGATAGGATTAGAGGGAGTTCTGTTAATGAGGCAGGACTCAATCTACAGGATTAGATTGTATCCTGAGTCAATCTCTTTTGAGATGTAAAAGAGAGAATCGAACAGAGAGGAGAGGGAACTCATGCCACCAAGAACAAAGAACCAGGAGGGTAGTTCGTCCTTTGGACCCAGGGTCCCAGTGCAGAGAAGCTCCTAGACCCAAGGGAAGACTGATGACAAGGACTTTCCCCCAGAGCTGACAGAGAAAGCCTTCTCCTGGAGCTGGCACACTGAATTCAAACTTCCAGCCTCCTAAACTGTGAGAGAATAAATTTCTGTTGGTTAAAGTTATCCACTTGTGGTATTTCTGTTACAGAAGCATTAGACAACTAAGACAAATGTTAATCATTAATCATGATTTAAAGTTCGTTCTGTTTGAAATTTACCTTGACAACCAGTTTCTAAAGCAAAAAGAAATAATAGAAATGAGTAAATTCTCATATCATAGTAAAAAGTTTTAATTCATTAGATGGATTGTGTTATTACACATTTTTATGAGTCTAATGAAAAAACTTCAAAGTAAATACAGTAAGTAAAAGAAAATTAAAAACAAGTCCATGAGAGCCAAAGTACGACTTCTAGTATATCCCACCTGAATTTAGAGACCATCTCAAGAATAGATTTGATGCACTGAACATTAATGATCAAAGACCAGACAAGTTGTGGGATGACAACAAGGACATGACACATGAAGAAAGGACAAAATCATTAAAAAGATAAGAATGAAAGAAAAGATCAAAATGAATGTCAGAAGAGACTCTGAAACTTGCTCTAGAAAGTAGAATAACTAAAGCAAAAGGAAGAAATAATGAAGTAATAGAGCTGAACAGAAGATTTCAAACAGCAGCTGGAGAAGACAAAGTAAAATATTATAATGAAATATGCAAAGACCTAGAGTTAGAAAATCAAAAGGAAAGAATATGCTCAGCATTTCTCAAGTTGAAAGAACTGAAGAGAAAATTCAAGCCTTCAGTTGCAATGCTGAAGAATTCTATGGCAAAATATAGAACTACACAGGAAGCATGAAAAAAAGATTGAAAGAATATACAGAGTCACTGTATCAAAAAGAATTGGTTAACATTCAACCATTTCAGGAGTTAGTCTATGATCAAGAACTGATTGTACTGAAGCAAGAAGTCCAAGCTTCACTGAAGGCATTGGTGAAAAACAAGGCTTCAGGAATTGACAGAATATCAATTGAGATGTTTCAACAAACAGATGCAGCGCTGGAGGTGCTCACTCACCTATGCCAAGAAATTTGGAAGATAGTTACCTGGCCAACCGACAACAAGAGATTCATAGAGGTGCCCATTCCAAAGAAAAGTGATTCAAAAGAATCTGAAAATTATCAAATAATACCATTAATATCACATGCAAGTAAAATTTTGCTAAAGAAAATTCAAAAACGGTTGCAGCAGTACGTTGACAGGGAACTGCCAGAAATTCAAGATGGATTCAGAAGAGAACACGGAAGGAGGGATATCATTGCTGATGTCAAATGGATCTTGGCTGAAAGCAGAAATAGAAGAAAGATGTTGACAGGTATTTTTTTGACCATGTAAAGGCATTTGACTGTGTGAATCATAACAAATTATGGATAATATTGGGAAGAATGGGAACTTCAGAACACTTAACTATGCTCATAAGGAAACTGTACATAGATCAAGAGGTAGTCGTTTGAACAGAATAAGAGAATACTGACTGGTTTAAAATCAGAAAAACATATGTGTCGGGGTTGTATCTTTTCATTCAACTTGTTCATTATGTATGCTGAGCAAATTTTCCAAGAAACCAGACTATATGAAGAAGAATGGGGCATCAGGATTGGAGGAAGACTCATTAACAACCTGTGTTATGCAGATGACACACCTTGCTTGCTGAAAGTCAAGAGGACTTGAAGTACCTACTGATGAAGATCAAAGACTACAGCCTTTAGTATGGATTACACCTCAACATAAAGAAAACAAAAATCCTCACAACTGGACCAATAAGCAGCATCATGATAAACAGAAAAAATATTGATGTTGTCTAGGATTTCATTTTACTTGGATCCACAGTCAACGCCCGTGGAAGCAGCAGTGAAGAAATTCAAGGTCATATTTCACTGAGCAAATCTGTTGCAAAAAAACCTCTTTAAAGTGTTAAAAAGCAAAGATGCCATCTTGAGGTCTAAGACGTGTCTGACCCAAGTCATGGTAATTTCAGTTGCCTCATATGCATGCAAAAGCTGGGCAATAAATAAGAAATATTGAAGAAGAATTAATGCATTGATTTATGGTGTTGGTGCAGAATATTCAACATACCATGGACTGCAAGTAGAAAGAACACATCTGTCTTGGAAGAAGTATAGCCCGAATGGTTCTCAGAAGCAAGAATGGCAAGATTTCATCTCACATTCTTTGGACATGTTATCAGGAAGGACCAGTCCCTGAAGAAGGACATCATGCTTGCTAAAGTAGAAGGTCAGACAAAAACAGAAGGACTCTCAATAAGATTGAATGACACAGTGGGCGCAACAATGGGCTCAAACATAGCAACCATTGTGAGGATGGTGCAGGACCAGGCAGTGTTTCATTCTGTTGTGCATAAGGTCACTATGAGTCAGAACCAACTCAGTGGCTCCTAACAACAGCAATAACAAATATCAGAAAGTACAATGAGAAATTGAAAAATCTATCATTTCATTGGAATACTTTTATATATTGGTTTAGTTGTTGATAGGTGCTATCAAGTCAGTTCTGACTCATAGTGACTCTATGCACGACAGAACGAAACACTTCTCTGTCCTGCACCATCCTCACAATTGTTATGCTTGAGCCCATTGTTGCAGCCACCGTGTCAATCCGTCTCGTTGAGAGTCTTCCTTTTTATACATACTACCCAGTAATTTATCAAGCAGCAACATGCCTATTAAAGATATAGAAGATCTGAAAAATTAACACATTATTTAAATTCATGTAGAATGTTCAGCCAACTATTAGACAATGCACATTTTCTTTAAGCACACAGGCATCAGTTTTGAAATTGAACATATATCATGCATTAAAATATGAGCCAAAAAATTCCAAAGAACAGATTTAATATAGACCACGGTTTCTTACCAAAATGCAATTGTTATAAATCATTAATGACAAAAAAAATTTTAAACTTCATACGAAGATATCTACATATCCTATATATTCCTAAATAATATTTGAAAACAGATGGACTAAAATGGAAATTAAACTAACGGATAATGAAAACACTACCAAATTTATCAGATGCACGTAAAGCAGTAGTTAGAGGGAAATTTACAGTCTGAAGAGTATGTAATCAAAAAGAAGGCTAAACTATTAACAGATTAAGTATATGACCTAAGGACTAGAAAATGAAACCCAGTACAGACACATACAAAGTAGGAAGAAGTAATAAGAAAAAAGAAGTTAAGGAAACTAAGAATCTTTCTGAAGCCACGGAGGCTGGATGAACCCTGGAAACTATTGTCCTGAGAAAATCTTTAAACCTTAACCTAAAAATATCCCCTGAATTCTTAAAACCAAACATAGTTTACCTTAACTAGTGAGAAATGTCTTCCTTGAGCATTATAGTCTTTTACTAGCTATGTATACGGGACCAAATTGGCATCAGCAACTGGAAAGGTTAAAAAGGAACCTTAGGAGGCAACGAGTTTATGTTAATAGGGAGGAGCAACTCAGAAAAAGAAAGTGAGAATGGTTGAACAATTTGAAGAATGTAATCAATGTCACTGAATTGTATATATAGAAACTGTTGAATTGGTGTATGTTTTGCTGTGTATGTTCTCCGCAAAAAAAAAAAAAAAATTAAAAAAAAAGATGTAATAAGATTTTTAAAACTCTCAAATGCCAGTTTTTTCAAAAGACCAATAGAATTCACAAAAAAATTTAAGTTGAATCAGAAAAAAGTTATAGCAAGAATTAAAAAAATATATAAAAGAGATATAACTTCAATGTCGTCACTGTTATGTGCCTTTGAGTTGATGCTGAGTCATTGTGACCCTATGGCACAGAGTAGAACTGCCCCATAGGGTTTCCCAGGTTAACATCTTTATGGAAGCAGATCTCCAGGTCTTTTCTCCCACAGAGCAGCTGGTGGGTTCGAACTGCAGACCTTTGGTTAGCAGCCAAGCACTTAACCATTATACCATGAGGACTCCTTATAACTTCAATAACAGCAGGTATTAAAATATAATAAAAATAAATTTAAAATATATACCTTGCTAGAAAAATATTAGCTACCAAAACTGATATGAGAAGGCTAATTGCAAATAATTCACATAATCAATAAAAAATCAAATTAATAATTTAAAATTTTCCTACAAAGAAAACACAAGTCCGAGATGGTTTAGAATGTGTGTTGTATGCTATTAGACAATCAAGAAACAGAAAATTCTAATCTTTTACAAATCCATCAAGAGATTAGAGAAAGTGGGAAGATTTCTGTACTCTTTGATACTAGAATAAATTTAATTCAAAGCCAGATGCACTAGTTATCTGTTTTTGTGCAAAAAATTGCCCCAAATCTTAGAGCCTGGAACCACAAACATTTATTATGTCTATTTCTTTGGCTCAGGAATCCAACAGCTGCTTATCTGGGAGCTTTTGGCTCAGGATCACTCTCTAGGCTGCAATCAAGGTTATCAGCAGGAGCTGTAGTCATCTCAGGTTTCAGATGGGGGACTATTCACGTACAATGTCTCTCACATGGCTGGTGACAGGCCTCAGGTATTCACTGGGTTTTGGACAGAGACATCCTTTCCTAGGCTCCATAGGGCTGCTCATCTTGCATCTCCCAGAGTAAGGTATCTGAGAGAAGAGACCAAGAGAGTATGCCAAACTAAAGTCACAATATTGTTGGAACCTAAAATTGGAATTGGTATCTCATCACTTCTGCAATATTCAAGAGAGGCAAGTGACTAAGGCCAGCCCACCATCAAAGAGAAGGGCTGCACAAGCGTGTGAATACCAGAAGGCAAGACTCACGAGAGATCATTTTAAAGACTGCCTATCACACCCAATAAGGAAATTATGAAAAAGTTACAGGCAAGCTTATAAACATAGATGCAAAAATCCTTAACAAATTAATAGCAATTAAAATGTTTCAGTGTTTTAAAAGGATACCACATTCTAATGACATTGGACTTGTCCAGGAAAACAATGATGGTTTAAAGTTAGGGAAAAAACAACAATGTAATTCAGTACATCAATAGTAGAAAGGTGGGGAAAAAAATGATTCCCTGAATAGATGCAGAAAAACCCTACAATAAAATCCAGCATCTATTCATGAGAAAAATACCAAACTAGGACGAGGAGAGAACTTCCTTAACTTTATAAAAGATGTCAACCTGAAAGTTACAGCAAACATTATATTCAATGAACCCGTTGTCATCGAATCAATTCTGACTCATAACCACCTTAATAGAACAGAGTAGAACTGCCCCATAGCATTTCCAAGGAGTAGCTTGTGAATTCGAACTGCTAACCTTCTGGTTAGCAGCTGAGCTCTTAACCACTGCACCACCAGGTTTCCTGTATTCAATGGGAAGTATAAAAATCATTACTTGTAAATGAAAAATAAAAAAAGACAAGGATGACAATTATCCATATTTATTGAATATTGTCCTGGATGTTTTAGCAAATTTAGTAATACAAAAAAATAAATAAAAATTATAAGGACAGGAAAGGAAGAAAATAAATGGTATTGTCAAAATATTATCACTATATGATTGTCTGTACATAAAAAGACTGATAAACTTTTATAGTTAAAATTTTAGCAATTTTTTGACAATTAGATCAATTTAAAAAATTCATTTTCTACACCAGAAATAATCAACTAGCCAATATAATGAAATATATATACCATAGAACAACAAATAACGTACTATATAAGAATTAATTTTTAAAAGACTACACAAAAATTTTATAGCAAAAACTTTAACTCTGGTAAGGATTATAGAAAATTATCCATATAAATAGAGACACTGTATACAAACATGGAGGGACAACTTAATATCATAGAAGTTAAATTCACTTCAAATTAATATATAAATTCAGAGCAATCCAAATCATAGCTCCAATTGGCTAGTTTGAAAAATTTGATTAATTTATTCTAATATTTAAATGAAAAAAATAAAGGTCCTTAGAAAGCCAAGTCAAACTTAAGAAGAAAAGATAAGGGAATTACCCTACTAAATTCAGGATGCTTTATAAAATTACAATAACAAAAATATCATGTTACTAGAAGTAGAACAGAAAAATGTTCCAATGGAACACAAAAAGAGAGCCCAGGGGATGGCTCAAAGAATGAATAAATATGTTGTTGCTGATGTTAGGTGCCGTTGAGTTGGTTCCAACTCATAACGATCCTATGCACCACAGAACAAAACAATGCCTCGTCCTGCGCCATGCTCACAATTGTTGTTATGCTTGAGCCCATTGTTGCAGCCACTATGTCAATCCACCTCGTTGAGGGTCTTACTCTTTTTCACTGACCCTCCACTTTACCAAGCATAATGTCCTTCTCCAGGGACTGATCCCTCCTGACAACATGTCCAAAGTATGTAAGACATAGTCTCGCCAACCTTGCTTCTAAGGAGCATTCTGGTTGTACTTCTTCCAAGACAGATTTGTTCATTCTTTTTTGGCAGTCCATGGGATATTCAGTATTGTTCGCCAACATTCCAATGCAAAGGCGTCAACTCTTCCTCAGCCTTCCTTATTCATCGTCCAGCTTTCGCATGCATATGAGGCGATTTAAAATACCATGGCTTGCATCAGGCGCACCTTAGTCTTCAAGATGACATCTTTGCTTTTCAACACTTTAAAGAGATTTGTCCCAGCAGATTTGTCCAATGCAATGCGCCTTCTGATTTCTAGACTGCTGCTTCCATGGGTGTTGATTGTGGATCCAAGTAAAATGAAATACTTGACAGGTTCAATCTTTTCTCTGTTTATCATAATGTTGCTTATTAGTACAGTTGTGAGGATTTTTTGTTTTCTTTATGTTGAGATGTAATCCCTTCTGAAGGCTGTTATCTTCACTTTCAGCAAGCAAGGTTGTGTCTTCTGCATATCGCAGGTTGTTAATGAGTCTTCCTCCAATCCTGTTGCCTCATTCTTCACATAGTCCAGCTTCTCGGATTATTTGCTCAGCATACAGATTGAATAGGTATGGGGAAAGGATGTAACCCTGATGCACATCTTTCCTGACTTTAAACCCCACAGCATCCCCCTGTTCTGTTCAAATGACTGCCTCTTGATCTATGTACAGGTTCCTCATGAGCACAATTAAGTGTTCTGGAATTCTCATTCTTCACAATGTTATCCATAATTTGTTATGATGCACACAGTCGAATGCCTTTGCATAGTCAATAAAACACAGGTAAATATCTTTCTGGTATTCTCTGCTTTCAGCCAGGATCTATCTAACATCAGCAATGATATCCCTGGTTCCACGTCCTCTTCTGAATCTGGGCTGAAACTCTGGCAATTCCTGTGGACATACTGCTGCAATTGCTTTTGAATTATCTTCCACAAAATTTTACTTGTATGTAATACTAATGATTTTGTTCGATAATTTCCACATTTGGTGGAATCACCTTTCTTGGGAATAGGCATAAATATGGATCTCTTCCAGTCAGTTGGCCAGGTAGTTGTCCTCCAAATTTCTTGGCATAGATGAGTGAGCACTTCCAGTTGCATCCATTTGTGGAAACACCTCAACTGATATTCCGTCGATTCCTGGAGCCTTGTTTTTCACCAATGCCTTCAGTGCAGCTTGGACTGCTTCCTTCAGTACCATCAGTGCTTGATCACATACTACCTCCTGAAATGGTTGAACGTCAACCAATTCTTTTTGGTATAATGACTCTGTATATTCCTTCCATCTTCTTTTGATGCTTCCTGCGTTGTTTAAAATTTTTGTCTTAGAATCCTTCACTGTTGCAGCTGGAGGCTTCAATGTTTTCTTCAGTTCTTTCTTGGTTTTCTATCTCCAGCTCTTTGCACATGTTGTTATAATACTTTACTTTGTTTTCTCGAGCTGCCCTTTGGAATCTTCTGCTCAGTTATTTTACTTCATCATTTATTCTTTTTGCTTTAGCTACTAGATGTATATATTTTTTAAAATAAATATGCATATGTATATATATGAATATACCTATGTACCTATGTTGTTGTTGTTCTTGTTTTAGCTGCCATTCAGTCGACTCTGACTCATGGTGACCTTGTATATAGCAGAATAGAACGTTGCCCAGTCCTGCACAATCCTTATCATCACCAGCATTTTCGAATCCATCATTGCAGCTCTTGTGTACCAGTCCATCGAATCAAGTGTCTCCCATACCCTCATTGACCCTCTACTTCCCAAAATCTGAAGTCCTCCTCCAGCAATGGATCCCTCCTGATGATGTGTCCAAAGCAAGTAAATCGGACAATGTTCTGTTGTAATCTTTAAGATTATTATTGGTTAATTTTCAGAAAAGTAGGTAACCAGGCCTTTCATCTTAGTCTGCCTTAGACTGGAAGCTTTGCTGAAACCTGTCCATCATGGGTGACCCTCCTGATATTTGAAATACCAGTGGTGTAGATTCCAGTATCATAGCAACACACAAGCCACCAAAGCAGACAAACTGACAGACAGGTGGTGGATGTATATATGTATGTATATATGTGTGTGTATATATATATATGTGTGTGTGTGTGTGTGTGTGTGTGTGTGTGTGTAAATATATGTATATATAAATTTAATATGCAAAAACATCCCACCATAAACCAAGGATAAAAGGATAGATTATCTGGTAAAAACTCATTCTCTGCATGGAGAAGAAACAAAACAAACCAGAATAAAACTAATAAAACTGAATTCCTGCCTAACACTCATTCAGAGATGAATTTTAGGTGATTTTAAAAAACCTAACTATGAAAGAAAATACAAATGTTAAGGAAAATTATGTAGAAATATTCCACTTTTTTGTCTCCATTAATCCATTACTTCATAACCTTATATTACATAGTCTACCTTAGTAAATACATTTTTCTTATAAATTAAAAAAAAAACAAAAAACTCATTGCTGTCAAGTCAATTCTGACTCATAGCAACCATATAGGACAGAGTAGAACTGCCCCACAGAGTTTCCAAGGAGCACCTGGTGGATTTGAGCTGCCAACCTTTTGGTTAGCAGCCATAGCGCTTAACCACTATGCCACTAGGGTTTCCTTCCTATAAACAAGAATACTAAAAACTTAATCAGTTGAAGAAATGAATTAGAATTACTAAACCATTTGAGAAAATTTAATGGAAAAGAAAAACAGTTTTTGAATATTTATTTCAAATGTAATAATAATGAAACTTATTTAAAAAATTCTGCTAGTTAAAAATTTCTCGAAGATCAAAATACACACTACAAAACAGCATGAGGACATCATGTCAACCCATTAGCAAACAGGCTAAATTAAAATAATGCAGGTTGATTTCACTGTTACTATTTAATTGTTATCAAAACTCCCTTTGTAAGACAACCATAAAAAATAAAGAAGAAAACATTTTCATGCTGTTGGTCTCCATTCAACTGAAGAAATTAATTGACTGTTCAGAATTGGGACCCATTATTTTGTATTCTTTATTTTTCTTTTTTGTCGTTACCATCACCTGTAATACATTGTTACAGACCAAAAAAACAGAAGCGTTTTGTGAACTGAAATGGAAGAGATTTATGCTGTTGTATGTTCAGAAGTGGTAACAAAATGATTTAGCCCTAAGGATTTGTGCAGAGATGTGTGACAGTTTGACCTCATTTTGAAGGTGACAATTCAAGACACTGACAAAAAATAACAATGTATTTTTAGATTTATAATTATACTATATAGAAAATTAATTAATGAAATTAATGTAAGGTGAAATTTCTGAAATGATGCCCTTTAAATTTTGGTTTCTCCTTTTCTCTTCCTTTTTGCAGGGATGTGTGTGTGTGTGTGTGTCATTTTCTTTATTTACATAACTGAAAGACTGCAGTATTGTTTAACTCAAGTCTTAATGTGTTTAATGAAGCAGGAATAAGGAAATTCTGATAGACCCAGACATCTGTGTAGAGGATTTTCTTGCAAGGGATTAGCGTCAGTTATGCTCTTCTCACATTGATAATAAAATAAGATTATATGTTACTTCTCTTTGGTTTTAACTATCGTATTATGATAATTGTTAGAATGCTAATTAGCAAAGTGTGTGCTTGTTAAGTAGTTTAGTTTATTTTTATTTTTTGTAAGTACAGGAACAAATTAGCATGACATTTGACACAGTCACCATAATATCACAAGGAAAAAGAAATGGATAAATATGCAGATGGTTGAAGTTACCTGGCAGACTTAACTTTATTTTTCAAGATGGAGGACAATGTTCTATCTACTCTAGGTTGAAATTTCCATTAAAATGGACAGTGTAGTAGACCCTTCTGAAGTTTGAATTGATACGGGATTAACCATTACTCTGACAAAGCTGAATTATTTTTCTGTTTTGCTACACTGCGTAATTTTATTCTATGAAGGATTCTCTGCATTTTTTAATTAATTGAAAACTTATGCCACTAAAAGTTTCTCTGTGCTATTATTCCAGAAAGTTCTAGCCTTGGCATGTAGAATGTGCTTGTACAAATTATTTATTCAAGGTAGATTTATCAAGCACTATGTTGCTGTTTAATGTAGAAGAATAAATCAGTTAAAAACCCTGTAAAATAATATTTCTGTTCTTTAGAATAACATTTCTGTTCTTTTTCTGAAACTAAAATTTAAGAACAATAAAATCAGATTCTTAACCTCTTTCTAAGTAGACAAAGATATCAGGCATGTAGTAAACCTGCAATTAATAAAAAATGAATAAATACATGAACGAATGGCATCATAGACACCAGAAATAGTTCCTTCTGTATTTTTGTTGTTGTTTCTTATTTTACTGTATTTTAATTTATTTGCTATTGTATTTACAGGTCTGATTGCGTTTCACAATGTATGTGGAGTGGCAATTTTAGGTTTGCTTTGGGGTGGAATGTGTTGAAAAGGAGGTGTAATCTCATGGTAACCAGCCACACATTCTAATTGAATTGCATACAATGATGCACAGAAATAAAAGAAGACTATTGGGCACCAGTCTGGCACATCATGTACCATGGCTTTTTCCTTCAGGAAGTCCCTCTTTAGTGACTATGTAGTCCAACTGGTGTTGGAGTTTGATTTGTGACTGATGAAGGCAGCTTATGTCTCAGTGCCAACAAAATCACCTGATAGGAAGGAGATTTGTTGCCATAGAGACAAAACCTGATAATCACACAAACACCTTTGGCAAAGGGGCACCAATCCTTGGAGCCATATAACCTCCACAGTAAAATTTCCTTAAGAGAGAAAGGGAGGCTTTGTATTCATTTGTTTTGTTTGATAAAGGTTTTTCTAAAATGTAATTGATACCTCTAGAGGCATAAATGGCCTCCGAGCCTGGATTAAATTTAGGTTTTCGCTGCTGATACCAATTCTCCTTAGTACTTATCTACTAAAAAAAAAAAAAGAAAAAAAATCATTTTCTTGTTTTCCCTTTCACATAATAAGAGATTCCAGACCTGGCCTCCTAAAGGCTCGAATTTGAATTTCCTGCATAAAAGAGAAGACCAAAAAAATGACTTAATAAAGCCAGAAATGTCTTTTTTGGAAAGGGATGAATGAATATTAACAAGAGTTGTCTAAATTCTTTTGCTGTGAAAGTTAAAGATTTTAGATTTAGACCATTACAAATGGAATTTGCATGGCTTTCTAAACACAGTTTTATTAATCTGTAAAAGAAGCAAACTCAATTGGATAGTTTAATATCTAAGGAAGGAATATGACCTTCTAGAATGGAAGGGAGATGCCTGCAATTAGCTATGTGTCTCTTCTGTCTTTTGAAAAGTGTCTCCAATATCTTATATGTTAAAAATTTTAAAATTCTCTATAGTTTAGATCATAGTGAGGTACAAGTAATATGCCTATGGGTCCAGGCTGGGAAAATAAATGAGTGAAACATATGAGATGGTTATATATTAAACACAAAGAGATATTCTTCATTTACACACACAAAAAAATATGTTGTCTCACATTTTAATTGAAACTCTTATTCCAGTATGCTTCCTGGTTTCATCATTCACTTTATCATTATTTAGTAGAGACTTTGGTGTAGCTAAAAACCTGTGCTAAGGAAGCAACAGTGTAAAAGTATTGATAAATGGCAACTGATTCTTGATCTTAGCGTCCCAGAGCCAGTAGTGAGTGGTGATGTGGGGAACTTGGAGATTATATGGGGATGGTAGATAGTCAACTCTAGCTGATAGTTGCTTTAGGGCAATGTCAGCTTTTGCCCAGAATCAGGAGTTGAAACTTTTTTCTGTAAAAGATCAAATAGTAAATATTTTAGGTTTCACAGGCCACATGATCTCTTTGTCAGCTACTCAGCTCTGCCTTTGTAGAGCAAAGTCAGCCATAGACAATACATAAAGAAATAAGCATGGATGTGCTTTAGTTACAGAAACAGGCAATAGACTGTATATGACCCAACTCCTGAATCAACCCCTCCTTTAGATGAAAACAAAAATATAATACTTTCATGTTCTACCATGGAGAGGTGTAGACATTTATGAAATATATTACTTGCTCTTAAATTCAAAGTCTAGGTGGCATGCAAGTGGGATTTTGCATAAACCAACTTACTGGGTAGCATGTCTTTAGAAGTTCTCAACTCTGGTCTTTTTTACACACTGCTGCCCTGATGCAAAGTTTTTAATGTGTTAGCTTCTTACAAAAATATCTTCATTGGTGTCATGGATTGAATTGTGCCTCCCAAAAACTATGTGTCAATCTGGCTAGGCCATGATTCCCAGGATTGTTTGGTTGTCCTCCATTTTGTGATCTGATGTAATTGTCCTATGTGTTGTAAATCCTAATCTCTGCCTCTGGTTCATGATGTAAAATTAGATTTAATTAAAGAGGATTAAGATGGGTTGCACCACTCTTAATCAGGTCACAGCCCTGATCCAATGTAAGTGGAGTTTCCCTGGGGTATGGCCTGCATCACCTTTTATCTTACAAGAGATAAAAGAAGAGAGAAGAGAGCAGAGATAGGGACCTGACTACCACCAAGAAAGAAGAGCCGGGGGTGAGTGCGTCCTTTGGACCTGGGGTCCCTGCTCTGGAAAGCTCCTAAATCAGGGGAAGATTGACGACACAGACCTTTGCCCAGAGCTGACAGAGAGAGAAAGACTTCTCCTGGAGCTGGCGTCCTGAATTCAGACTTGTAGACTCCTAAACTGTGTGCCTGACCCAAGCCATAATGTTTTCAATTGCCTCATATGCATGGGAAAGCTAGACAATAAATAGGAAAGACTGAAGAAAAATTGATGCTTTTGAATTATGGTGTTGGTGGATGTCTTAGGCTGGGTTCTCTAGAGTAGCAAAACCAGTAAAGCGTATATATATATACACACACACATATAAAAATAGAGATTTATATCAAGGAAATGGCTCACGCAGCTTTTAGAGGCTGTACGTCCCAAGTCTGTGGCGCAGGAAAGAGGATTCTCCTGATTCAGACAGCTGCAGGGGCTGGTGAACTCAAGATTGGCAGGCCAGAGAGCAGTGCTGTTGCAGGTTTTTGCTGACTCATGTAGCCTCAGTAGTTGGCGAACCCAAGATCAGCAGGCCGGACAGCAGTGCTGTTGCAGGCTGTGAAGATCGATGAACCTCAAGATCGGCAGGCAAGACCACAGGTAAACTGCTACCCAAGTCCCAAGAAGCAGAGGCCAGATGAACAGGAACCAGCTGCAGGATCTAGAACAAGCAAAACCCCAGCAATGTAAGCAGGAAGGAACTAGGTGGAGGAGGGCGGAGAGATGAAGGATGAAGGGGTGCTGAGCTGCCACAGGCCCCGCTCCCCCGATACCACTCAGCAGATTCTATCATGGGGGTGATCACATATCAAATTTCAACAGGGAAATGATCACATTATACAACTGTGGAAATACTGAGGATCATGGCCCAGGCAAGTTGACAAACAATCTCAACCATCACAGCCGAAAAATGTTGACTATAACATTGACTGCCAGAAGAATGAACATGTATGTCTTGGAAGAAGTGCAGCCAGGATGCTCTTTAGAAGTGAGGATGATGAGACTGTCTCAAGTACTTTGACCATGTTATCAGGAAAGACCAGTCCCTGGAGAAGGACATCATGCTTGGTAAGTTAGAGGGTCAGCTGAAAAGAGGAAGACCCTCAATGAGATGGATTGACACAGTGGCTGCAACAATGGGATCAAACATAGCAACAATGGTGAGGATGGCACAGGACTGGGCAGTGTATCATTTTGTTATACGTAGGGTCATGATAGTTGGAACTGACTTGATGACACCTAACAACAACAACAACAAACAGTGAGACAATAAACTTCTGTTTGTTAAAGCCATCCACTTATGGTATTTTTGTTACAGCAGCACTATATAACTAAGGCAATTGGGTTTTCCACTAAGAATAGATGAAGGTTCAAATCCCAACCTCCCAGCCTCTAGTCTTTCTTAACATTACCCCACACTATGCCCCTTCACACATCTTGTTAAAATGAAATACTGACTTCATGCAGCTTCCCTCTCTTTGGTCATACTTTTTCCGCCGATTTCTTATGTTGTTATTCACTTTTACCTTTTTCTCTAAAGGAATTGCTATTCATCCCCCAGATTAGAACTCCCATAGCATTTATTTATACTTTTCTCATGGCATTTCATTATTACTTTCTGCTCATATTATTTGTTTAATATATTATCTCTATGACCAAAATAAGATCTTTAAAGATAGGGCTGGTGTCTGACTCAGCCTTGTTTTCTCCTAATGTATCTCACTAGGTGCCTAATGAATAATTTTTCTTTGAATTAAGGTACAGTGGAAACTGTGATGGAGCTTTTTTTGGAAGATTAGATTCTGTGTTTTTTTATTTACAAAACTTATTTTGAATCATCTTAATTTGCATATGAATTACATGATGATTCTTGAGATTTTTTTCTTGCTATAGCTATTTTATACATAGCTTATGTATGCCTGTGTATAGGTATATACTTTAAAAAATTTTATTTAGTTTATTATAAAGAATCCTTAAAGAAGAAAGGATCTACTGAGTATGAAATGAGGGCATATTTTTTATTTTCATTTTGACTCTTCCATTTATCTAATTGCCGACCTTGAGAAAATTACTTAAGTGTTTACTGTCTCAGTCTTTTAATCTTAAAATGGAAATAATAAAAATATCTTAGGACCAAGTGCTTAGCATTACTGATATTTCAGTCAATTTAGGTTTTTACCATTATTAACAAATAAGTAACAGCCTTATACATAAGTGTCCATATATATGTATATATATATACATATACATACATATTTAGTGAGAGAAAATTGTATGCACATCATCAATTTCACTGTAATAATTTTCACTTTTCAAATACTTCAATGTAGATTTTCATCTGTATTGATTTCTGTGCGCTGTGGCACAGCTGTTAGCATACTCCAGTAGTGCAACCACAGCAGATATCCCATGTGGTTTCTCTGTGGTGTCAATGACAGCAACTTCTAAATGCATTCATGGGTATAGGAGCTACAATTATCTGAGAAATTTAAGAATAACACAAGTTGTAATATCTCAGCATTGCTATTTATATTGAGTAAAGCAATTTCGACCAGAATCCGAGAAATATTTAAGGAATTAAAAAATTATCAGAATCTATTTTCAACAAAGAAACACCATAAATTTTCTTTTCTTTTTCCTTTTGTCTTTTACTCGTAAGATAAAATGATATGAGATATTCCTCAGGCTTTCTATCTTCATAAATTAAAGAAACATATTTGAATTCATATTTAATAGATTTGAGCTATGTCACTTTGTTTTACAACTAAAGATCGTTAATAAAGCATCGTAGGACACAGCAATAAAAACAGAACATTCTTGAAGTCTGGAAAAATTCTTCAATTTTCCTGCTGTATTAGAAATTTAATCATTCTTTTTTTTTCAGTGAATGACACACATTTTCCATTCTAAATGCAAATCCCATGAGGATTAGGATTTTGATAGTTGAGTTAATTTCTGCCTTATTAAGCTACTGCCTCTGTGGAACTTAGTTTTAGACATTATAATACTATTGTAAGGCCCTGGCTGCTGCTTTAACCCACTTAATTGTAATCTCAAAGCCTGGAAGAAGAGCATGCTTTTTTTTTTTTTT
>NW_004444199.1:1862562-1896687 GCF_000243295.1 Trichechus manatus latirostris
TATACAACGCCAGGTATTCAGGGAACAGAAAGAGAAGGAAGATATAGAGAGATGAGAAAGTGAGCAATGAAGAAAGACAAAAGGGGAAAAAGCAGGAAAAGAAAACAAAACAAATTAAAAAAAAAAATGAAAACAAGAAAGGACCCTCAAAAAACAACAACAAAAAAAACCAACGAGAAAAGAAATGTCCTCAGGGATCCATCTGCATGTCTGTTCAAGCTAAGTGGGAAGTCTCCTTGCCACGAAGCACTGCCTGGCCAGAAAGGGCTCCCAACTCAAGAAAAGGAAAAGAAAACAAACAAACAATTCAAAACAAACAAACGAAGAAAAGCCCCAGTGTCCCACCAGCACAGCAGCCCAGACCGGGCAGCAGCTCCACACTCGAATGGAGCTCCACAGCCCCTCAGGAAGAAGCAAAGATGGCGCATGGAGCCAGGTATTTGAGTGAAAGGAGGGGTAGGTGGCGAGATGTAAGGAAGAAATCAAAAGAAGTAGGAAAAAAAAAAGCAACACTAGCAGCCAACAAATTGCACTCATAGAGCCAGCTAGTGCGGGCTGGTGTTTCTCGGACAAGAGACTGTGTCCGCAGGAAGCAGAGGGGGCCAAGTGTGGGTGAAGAATTGTAGGGAGTGGGAAAAATTACCGGAGCTCTGCAGCCCTTCAGGAAGAAGCAAAGCTGGCGCACGGAGCCAGGTATTTGAGTGAAAGGAGGGGGAGTTGGTGAGAGGTAAGGAAGAAATCAAAAGAAGTGGAAAAAAGCAACACCAGCAGCCAACAAATGGCAGTCAGAGAGCCGGCACATTAGGGTGTGTGGAATCCAAGCAGCCGGTGTTTCCCGGTCAAGAGATTGTGGCCACGGGAAGCAGAGGAGGCTGAGTCAGGGTGAAGAAGGGTAGGAGGTTTAAAGTGTATATCGCAAATTACCAGTTGTTTTGTCTCCCGCTGGATGCTCCACAAGGCTGCTTTCTCGTACCCCCTGTTTGCTGGTCTCTGATAGGGGTCCAAGATGACGGATCCGCGCTGCGTTAGCTGGTAGGAGACCTCTGCATGAATCTCTCCTCACTCTCCATTCTCTGTCAGTTTTCTCACTCCATTTTGTGCTTGGCTGAGTTCTTTATCTCTTCATTTGATGTTTTAGGGTTTCAGGATTTTTGTATTCTCTGTTCGGCTTAGTTTTTCGGATCTTTGCTGTGGAGGGATGGCGTAGTGTTTCTGCCTAGAACATCCCAGAGCAGGCTTATTAATGCAAAGTTTGAATATTTTAACACCGGCATAATCTGCATCAGTTTACTTGTAAATCAGATTCTCTATCACACCAAAGTAAAAAGAAGCTTCTCCAAACACACTGTAAATAAATGAGCATCTGATAAATTAGTCTTACCAAGTAGCAGAATTTAAATATATAAGTTTTGAAAAGCAGTGCTTTTGAGTCAGCCAGGCTACAGATGCAGCTATTATAATACCTCATGGTAATCAGTGGGGAGACACTGAGCTAAATAAAAGGGTAAGACAATAAATAGCACAGTGGAACACTGTAAGTGAAACAACCTGAAGGTAGGCACTAGGTCAAAATTGATGTAGTGATGGCCTTTGTATTCCAAGGCCTAAATGAGCATCTTTCAAGGATTGGAAGTGAGCATCCTGGACTGGAGCCCTGGTGGTGTAGTGGTTAAGAGCTCTGGTGCTAACCAAAATGTACCCAGTTCAGATCGACTAGCTGTTCCTTGGAAACAGTATGGGAGAGTTCTACTCTGTCCTGTAGGGTCACTATGAGTCAGAATCCACTCAACGGCAATGGGCTCGGTTTTGTTTTGGTTTATCCTGGACTGAGGTAGAAGATAAAGACAGCTGCCTTCTAAGAGCCTGTAGTCTTACCATTAGTCAGGGAAGCTCATCTCAGAAATAACTCTGTCTTCCTGATGGAGCAGGAGAAAAGTGGGGTTTATTGTCCTTCAAAGGTCCTTGAGTGGCACAAAACGATTTGTGCTTTACTACTAACCTAAAGGCTGGCTGTTCGAAACGACTCAGCAGCACCACAGAAGAAAGGTGATCTGATTCTATAGATTACAACCAAGAAAACCCTTTGGTGCAGTTCTACATTGTGTCCACTAGTTGGAATCAACCCAACAGCAATGAGTTTGGTTTTTGTTTTACTGTTTTTTAAATCAGTAGAGTCAAAATCTACCTGTTTACCTCTACCATTACTGGCTAGCTACTCAAATGGTTCTCAATCGTCTATTCAATCTGAAAGTCTAAGTGTCCTGGACACTAGACATTTAGTTGTATAGAGTTTTCACAACTGTTGTCGCTTTTAGCAGGGTTTTATACTATGGCACTCCTGATAAAACTCAAGAATTACAATTCAAAAGAAATTTGCAAAACAACTTTTTTTTTACATGTGTGCAAGCATATAAATGTATAGAAAGTTTCCACAAAGGCATCATTTGTTGTAAAATATTTACAATTAAATCATATGTAATGTATAAGAACATTTATGTCAGCTTCTCAATGTGTTTCAATTCGATATTGCAAATATATAGAAGAAGTTTACTTAAGGAATCAGGTGATAAAAAAATTATTTACCTCTAGTTAGGAATCTCAGTCAGTGAATTGTAAACATCTGGGGCATATGCATTTTCACTCTAAATTAGCTATAAATAACATTTTAGCACTTCTTCACACTGGTGGGGAGAGGAGAAAAGAAGCAAGGGGAGTGGAACGGAGAGGAAGAGAAAACTGTGGAGGAGAGAGAGGTAATAACTGTGGGGAGACGGGGTACCTACTACCTTAGACAAGGAGAATTATGACTCTCTTGAGATAACACAAAGATAGTGTATAGTAAGAGGAGTGCAATTACTACAGGTTATAAAAGCTAAACACTCCATGGGCTTTAATTTCTTCATCAAGGACAGGACACTTGTATTAGGAATTATAAATTTAGGAAAGTTTTGGAGTTTGACAGACTTTGGCTAAATCACACTTCCTCCATTTACAGCTTTGTTAGCAAGGCCAAATTTATTAACCAATCGAGTCTTGATTTGTTCAGTTCAAATAGAGTAATTTTACCGATTTCAAAGAATTATTGTAAGAATCAAAGAAAAAAATTAATATCGGCTGCTCTGGTGTAATTATCTTAGTTCTTGGCATACAATAAATGCTGTTTAATGTTGGTGCTCTTTCTTACTTTCTTTTCCTCTTAACATATGACAATTAGAACTATACCAGACTTTAGTATTCATTTTCACGAGCCCACAGTTGAGATTATCATTTTGTTGATTTGTATAATAATCCTATTATTAATGCAGCAGAAGTTTGAATTATCCTTTTGGAAAGCTTCTTCCTACAGATTCAGTTAAAAATTCTGGTCAACTGAAACCTCAGTCTTTTTCACATGAATAGCAGCAATAAGCCAGTGTTTTCCTCATCCTGAAGTGCTGCTGCTTAAGTATATGGCTTATTATTTATAATTTCATCTTGTTGGCTTTATCTCATCATGATAATGCATTAAGGGCTTTTGGAATCATGATGTTTGCCCCCTACTTAATTTGTTATTATCCTCAAAACTGATAAGTGGGACATCTGTATCATTGTATAAAATATGAAAAAAGCATTGGAGCTTGAGCCATACATAGGGTTCTAGACTTTTCTCCTAATTGACCTGAATATGTTGGCTGTACTCTTTTTATATGGCCTTTCAAACTTCACAATCATTCTGTTTGTATATTCTACCTTCTGTATCATTACTATAAGAATTTATTAATGTCTTGCTGAGATTCTGATATAGTCTGTGTATGGGAACCACCTGGTTTATCATTCTAATGTCTGAACCGATTAAGGAATTAAAGTCAGTTTAACATGTCTTATATGTAGCATTCACTACTTCCCTTTCCAAATATTTACAAGCTCTCCTTAAACTAATCTATTTGAGGATTTGGCCTGGTTTCAGGTTCATTGGTCTGTAATTTTTTTTCATCTTTTTTGCCCTTTCAAAATTTCGAATGTCATTTGTCCATACACTTTCTTTCACCACTTTTACTACCCATGCCTTTTATAGTGTGTCTTAGCTATCTAGTGCTGCCGTAATAGAAATACCACAAGTAGATGGCTTTAACAAAAAGAAATTCATTCTGTCACAGTTTAGGAGCCTAGACGTCTGAATTCAGGGTGTCAGATCCAAGAGAAGGATTTCTCTCTCTGTTGGATCTGGAAAAAGGTCTTTGTCATCAATCTTCCTGGTAGAAGAGCTTCTTCTCAGCTCAGGGACCCCAGGTCCAAAGGACATGCTATTCTCCTGGTTCCTGTTTCTTGGTGGTATTAGGTCCCCCTGTCTCTCTGCTCAGAAACCCTGGTGGCGTAGTGGTTAAGAGCTTGGCTGCTAACCAAAAGGTTGCCAGTTGGAATCCACCAGGCACTCCTTGGAAACCCTATGGGGCAGTTCTACTCTATCCTATAGGGTCAACTATGAGTCAGGATCGACTTGATGGAAATGGGTTTGGTTTTTATGGGTTTAGTCTCTCTGCTGGCTTTTCTTCTTTATATCTCAAAAGAGGTTGATTTAAGATACAACCTAAACTTGTAGATTGAGTCCTGCCTTATTAACATAACTGCCACTAATCCTGCCTCATTAACATCATAAAGGTAGGATTTACAACACATAGGAAAATCACACCAGATGACAAAATTGTGGACAATCACACAGTACTGGGAATTATGGACCAGCCAAGTTGATACACATTTTGGGGGGATACAATTCAATCCATAACATAGTGTTACTACAACTTTTCTCAGTAGCCTAGTAGGAATTCTGTATCTGTAGTTTGGATTCATTAAAGAACATCTAAGTATACTTTTACTATCTCCTCAATCATTTTTAGTTTCTGCTCAAGTTTATAAACGTATCCTATCTTTATTGGCTGTTTGCTCCCTAATGGCTATTTTAAATATTGATTATACTCTGTGTCAAATAACATATTATTTGAATTTCTTTAAATGTAGCCTGAGTGGGTGAATATGGAAAAGACTTATAGGGCATTTGGACTTTGGTTCTTAGAGTTTTAACACCTAAACTGTATATAACAGTATATCCAAAAATAATTCTAAGGATTCTAAAAGCAAAAAAAGAAAAAAATCTCTGTCTTCAGTAGGAGAAATAGATAGTGAGATGGAAATTTTCATGCCTATAGTATAGTGGTGAGTGCTCTTAAGATCAACACCTATTATGGACTGAGAGAAGGACTGAGATTAGGAGAGACTGTAATGGAGGAAACTCAGAATTTGAGATGGCCTCAGAGATGTTTTTAATTTAAGTAAGGGAGTTGGGATTCCATATCTGCATCAGTCAATCACTGGATGAGGACTTTTCCTGAAAAGCAGACAGAGCCATGGGTGAGGCAGCTTCCTTTGGTGGAGGGAAATTTCTGTACAATGTGTGACTCAATCCTAAAGGGGGTATGGAAGCAACACCAAAGCATCCACTGCTGTTTACCTCTTGAACCACTAGCTTCCATTTGCTTCATATAATAATTTACCCAGTCTTTGAACAGATCCTCAGGAATTCTGATTGATCTCTATTCCTGGGGAAACTTACATGAGGAAGATTAATGGGACAAACTATAAGCCACCCACTACAGTTGGTCTTAGGACTGCAACTTATACTCATCATCTCTCTCCACTAATCCCCATTCTGGATGCTCCTCTTTTTTGTTTCGAAACTCTGATAATCTACGTGTCTTACTTAATGGGGTGACTTAGACCCTCATTCCTGAGGTGTCTGCGCTACCACTCACCATACTCTGCTTGTGCTGTGTCTGCTAAGTTTATCAATTTATCATGGCATTTGTTTAGGAGATGCTAAGTGAGGCCCCCATGGATCACCTATATGGCAAACATACTCTTCTTTGCTCTTGCATAACAGTAGCTGACCTTTTCCTGACAGTTCAAGTCACTAGGAACCAGGTTCAACTTAGACTATGTGCATGTGGTGGATCATTTTTGTGCGGCCTTTCTCGCCATGATCTTCTAACTCCTGCCCAAGTGATTTTGTGGGACTGTGCAAATAGGGTAATTGTGGCCCATCAAGGGGATTGGCCAATTTTGCCATCCTGCTAGGCTTAAAAGAAAGCCAGTTCTAGAGCAGACGAAGGATCCCACCACCACCAAGGAAGAACAGCCAGGAGCAGAGAGTGCATCCTTTGGATGAGGGATCCCTGCTCTGAGAAGCTCCTAGAACCAGGAAACAGAGACACAGAGAGAGAGCTCAAGAAGCGGTGGCCAAGAAACGTTGGCAGGAGATGGTGTGGTGGGCTTCTGGCTCAGGGAGCTAGAAAGCTGAGTGTCTTTGAGCAGGAGGCTTGCTGACAGAGTAAGGTGCCTCTAGGTATTTATTGACAGTTTGAAAAGAGCTTTGTAACAATTATCCAAGCAGGGAAGAGGCAGAGGGCCAGAGCGGCTTGCCTGTGAGCACGGCAGAGAAGAGCCTATACTGATGAAAGAACTGTATCTTGAACCTGAACTGTAACTTGTTACTTCCCTTATAAACCCCATAATAGTGAATATTGTCTGTGAGTTCTGTGTGGCAATTGCAATGAATTATTAAACTATGTTCAGAAGTAGAGAGTGCCTTGGGAAGGATGATTGGTGTCAGAATTGCTAAAAATGGTGGAGAGAGGAGGCATGTCTGACCTCTGCCTCATAGGAATCATACTTGGGCTGTTGATCTTGATTATCCCTCCCCCTTGTGAAGTTAGAGGAGGTCAGATGCCACCACCACGCCATTTTTACACTATGTGTCCAACAGACCTTGAAATGCTGGAGTATTTCCTTTTCCAACGTACAATGAATTTATCTAAATAAATGACCATAAGTCCCACTGGGGAAGGAATGGAGAATTTTTACCATACATATTTGCTGTGGTCTTGCAGGGTCCTTCTCCCTGGGGATCTAGTCTCTCTTTCAGACAATGAATTCCAGGTCTGAAAACTAGCTGAGGGTCTTTGACTTTTTTGGACGACAAATGCTCCACATCATTCATTCTTTATTTGTATGGTATAGATTAAGTAACAGCTTTGTTGGCTGTCCAACCATCTTGCTTCTAGGGTTGTTGTGTTCCACTATCTCCATAACTTTACAAGTGTCAGGCTACCCTAGCTTTCATTTTTACTTTGTCACTTGTCCAATAATTATGCCCAGTAATTATGCTTCCTCTGTTATTTTGGAGCACAATGGTTAAGTGCTTGGCTGCTTACCAACAGATCAGCGGTTCAAACCCACTAGCCTCTGAAAGAGAGAAAGAAGTGGTAGTCTCCTTCCTTAGACTTATAGCTTTGGGAACCCTATGGGGCAATTCTACTCTGTCCGATAGGTCTCTATGAGCGAGAATTGACTCTACTGCAACAGGTTTGTTTTTTGGTTTTGTATCATCCTAACTGCCATCAGGGAACTGATTTTTGTAGGACCATCTCCCATCCTCACTGCTAGCCTACAGAGGCCAGCCCTTATTTAGTTTCTCAATAAAACTGGTATTTTCTCCCTAGCATATTCCTTTTTGCTTTAGTAAATGAAGTGTCCTTGGATTCTCTCATGGAACTTAATCAGGCGATGGGTTTTCTGGCTTCATGTTGTGTATACATCCTAGCATGTTAGCTTCTGTGAACCTTAGGATACCTTCCTCCAATGTCTATGACGGACATTCTGGAATTTCACATCAAATGCTGTGAGCCATCAGTCTTTGCTTGCTTCTAAAAGCCATCCCAGCTGTGTGTTAGAACTATCTCCTGGAGCCTTGCCTGTATCATGGGAAAGTGCTCCCACTATGATAAACTCTAATTTTTCCAATTTCATATTCCACCCTTGCCGATCTAACACCCTCAAGGTTCATTATCAAACACATTCTCTCTGTTCCTGCTGGTATAGGTACTGAAGCTCTTTTAGGACATAGTCCTTTTTCTCTCTTAGCAGACCCAACATTTTCCTGACCATTTATATTGCTACTTAATTCTAGTTATTGGTATAGAGGCCAGAATGAAAGATGAGGACACATCCTGAGTGGATGAGGTGACATATTGTCTGTTACATCAGAGACCTCTTCATCATCTTCAAGGAAGGAGGAAATGCTAGTGGGTTACTTTTGCAAGTCCAAAGGATTCTGGGGGCCTGGGGATTTTTAAAGAAATGAGTATATCAAACCAGATGCCTGTATCCCGAATATTAGTGTCCCTCCTTCTTTCCAATCAGGGCCTGAATTTTAGTTTTTAGGCTTTTTTTGTTGTTGTGTGTCATTGAGCTGATTCCAACTCATAGTGATCTTATAGGATGGAATAGAATATCCCCATAGGGTTTCCTAGGCTATAAATCTTTACAGGAGCAGATTGCCAGGTCTTTTCTCTTGCAGAGGAACCCAGTGGCGAAGTAGTTAAGCGCTTGGCTGCTAACCGAAAGATCGGTGGTTTGAACCCACCAGTTGCTCCACAAGACAAAGATGTGGCAGTCTACTTACATAAAGATTTACTGCCTTGGAAATATTGAGGCATTTCTACTCTGTCCTGTAGTGTCACTGTGAGTTGAAATAGACTCAATGGCAATGATTTGTTTTTCTGTTTGTTTGTTTTTGTTGTTGTTTGTTTTTGGTTTCTCCTGTCGAGTGGCTGGTTGGTTATAACTGCTGCCTTTTAGGTTAGCTCTACCGCTCTTATAATGAAACTCTGGGCCAAATCTTTAGTTTTCTGTGCACTCTGGCTGCAGTAGATAATAGATTCTTTAATAATAGGCTCTTTAGTAAGGTGCTAAAGATCCTGTCACATTCACACTTCAACTTAAGTTGGTAAATAATCGCCCTCATCCTTTTATCATCTTTCTCCAATGCATACATAATGCTGTAAAATAAGGATCCAATTCCGTAGTCCTTATAAGTACTTTCTTTTTCTCCTAAATCTCATAGACACTTGAGACTTTGTACTTGCCAGTGTGTTTCTTTCCATCAGTATAACATCCTAGTTCACATGCCAAGGGCTACCAGTATTCCACCTACCAGTGAGGTGGTCTTCATTTCTAGCTGACTGGCTGGCAATATAGCTCTCAAATTCAGTTTAGAATCTACTTCGACTCCTGGCACCAACTGTTACAGGTCAGATTCCCCAGGAATCTTCAATATATCTGGGGTGGTGAAGTAGTTTTAATTATTGTGTATTCAACTTCAAGTAACAGACTACTTGATTAAAAGTGATTAAATAACATAGACATGAATTACTTCACTCAGCAAGAAGTGTGAGTGAGGATTAGCTCAGAAATTCAACCATGTCAGCAAGGGGCCATGATCTTCTGTATTTTCCCTCTGTCCTCAGTGACATGACGAGCACTGCATCTTGACAAAACTGAGTCACAGGCAGGAAGGAAGGGAGCAGGAGTAAGAAGTTTGCTCCTCCTCTCTGAATTTATTTTGGAGATGAAAAAGTTTCCCTAAACCTCTTGTTATAGATTGAATTGTGTCTCCTAAAAATTTGTTGAAATCTTAATCCCTGTACCTGTGAATGTGACTTGTTTGGCTACAGGGTTTTTCTTTCGTTATCAGCTAAATTAAAAGAAGTCATACCAGAGTAGGATGGGTCCTAGTCCTAATGTTCTGAGTGATGTTTTATAAAAGGGAAGGACAGCAAAACAAGAGTCACACACACATAGGGGTAAGACAACTTGTGAGGATCCCTCTACAAGCTAAAGAATGCCAAGAAACATCTGGAGTTACCAGAAACAGAAAGAGACAAGGAAAAATTTTTTCTAGCACAGCAGAGAGAGAAAACAGTTCTTTCTGCCTGTTCCCTGAATTTGGGCTTCTAGCTTCTAGAACTATGATAAAATAAATGTGTGTTCTTTAAAGTGACCCATTGTATTCTGTTTTGTTTGGACTTCTTAGGAAACTAAGATATCCTTTATGCCTATTGTTCAGAAACGTTACAGCTGATTACCCTTAGAATTACAAAGGACAGTTGGTTTCGACTGATTGATTAATTGTCTAGGAAGACAATATTGTCCTTGCCCCAACTAAATCAGCAAAGAAAAATGGTAAATGAGTATTGGTTAATCAAGCCATTTCTTTTGCCACAGTTACTGTGGGGGAATTAGGCTGATGTGTAAGTCAGGATGTGGAAGACGAGTTATTCAGTTAGAAGAGTAGGTGTCACTGTTTTAAATAAAATTTTATTTACCTATTTTAAAGAAATTTTTAAAATGTTGACAATACTGTTTTGGAGAGTTTGAGTAAACTCAATGTCTTAGTGATCATTATGTGGCATATAAGTTATTATTTTGCATTAAATATACTCCCAGTTTGTTATCATTTCAACGCATGACACATCAGTATGTCAAGTGAAAATGATGACAAGTATATTTTCATTTATGTATTGCTTTTCTATTTAACTATTCAAAATACTCTACTATTAAGGAAAGATGATGGAGTATAAAATGTATTACTGAGAACATACTATTATTCGTTTTCTCTGTCCTATAAGACACACACACACACTTTTACCAGTGTCCTTTGATATAGGCATGCTTCAGCAATGGTAAGTCAGTTTTAAAGAAATTACTTTCAGATGTATTTATGAGTGAATGAATTTGATGGATGTTTCTTTCTCTTCCTTTATTAACTTTTCCCTTACCCTCTTCCTATAGCTTCCTGATATAGCTTAGTTTTTCTATGAGTAAAGGAACATAGGCCTGTAGCATTTCAACTTCTATTTTCTAATAACTCCACAATTTTGACATTTTTCCCTGTTTTTTTTTTTTCCTTTTCTCCAGTTATTTGCTTTGGAAACTAAAATCACATTCACCAGACTGTGACTACAGTTTCTTACCTATGGTTCTCTCTTTTAGTTCAGGTTATCAACTGAGCAGTCCAGAAAGCTCAACTTCAAAATCCTTTAGTCTAGGATGTGTACTTTTGTTTTTCTTACATTTAATCATTTAAACAAATAATCTAAATTTTAATGATTCAACAGACCAATATTCAGAAAGATTTATTTTCTATGAGAAGTCTTTCCAAAAGAAAAACTATTATGTGTTTAAATTTCAATCCTTATATTTTTAAATAAAAAGTAATTTTCATTTTATACTTTTTCCTTTTTTTCTTCTTCCAGGGTAACTTTTTAAGAAGACCTGATAGAATGCTACATTTTTAAAGAGACTGGTTAATTATTACATTTCCATCTCACAATAATATTGTATTAATTCACATCAGGTATAGTACATATAATCTGAACACTAATTAACATGAATTAAAAATTTTAAATTATCTCATGTTTTAAGTCCTTTACTACTTTATTTAATATGTGTGCATGAAGTAAATATTAGGAACACAGAGAGGAAACATAGTATTCAGTACAAAATAGTTTGAAAGCTTTTATTGTAAAGAATCATCCATCAGTCTGTGTTCTACCCAAGTGGGCTTCAACCAATTTAAGTTGATGAAATAATCAACTTAACTTCATAAAGAAAATAATTTTTATGAAGACATGATATAGTTGCAACAGCTTTAGCAGTCTGCTTTGGCAAGCATTATTTTCATTAGAACAAACTGATTCTGGACTGTTTTACCTAAAGATCAGTAGGGATCATTGTAGAATTGAACAATGTTAAATAAGAATAACATGATCAATTATTCTTCTTGTGGCATGGTAGAGAATGGATCAGAGAATAAAGATTGCTTACAGAGAGGTGAACAGAGAATAAAGTTAGTTCCAAAATGACTGAATAATCCAAAGCTTAGTTGCTTGTGAGGTGCCTAAAATTTCTCTGAGTCACACAGTTTCAGAGGAAGACTAAATCTGGCTTTGTATCAAATACCAGGAGTTCAATCATAATGTAGGTATACTTGTGATTATTTGGGAGAGTAATAGGTAAAGCTGATTAACAGTACAGTGTCTAGAATCATATAACGTGGGTTTGTATCCAGCAATTCTACTTACTAGATCTGCCACCTTAGAATATTAAGTCACTTCTAAACCTCTGTTTTCCCATCTGTAAAATGAGGAGAATTGCAACAGGTACCTTATAAACCATCATTCGTAAGGTGATGGTGAAGTTTAAATTAGATTAAACCAGAAATTCTTATAATAAAATTGGGTAGAAACTTCATTACTATTGTTTTAAAGACAAGCTTATTTTTTGCCTTCCAATCTTCTCTCTTCCATGAAGCGAACTCTTTCACTGATACAAATGTGGCCAAACTTTTTGATGTATTCTTCATTGAATTATAATGTTTTCCTCACGTGTCAGCTACTTCTCTTTTATCCTATTTTATTCTGCTATTTTCCCTACAAAAATATATACAGGTAGTCCCCAACTTACGATGCGGTTCCATTCCAACAATTCCATAGTAAATTGGTTCTGACATAAGTTGAACACCTCTTGTTTTTTTTCTTTTCTTTTTTTTTAGTTTTCATATGGCAATGTTTTGAACAGTAAATCATACCACTGAACATCTGCAAATGAACATTTGAGAATGATAACATCAGCAAATTACATATTGCCAACAGTGAATGTGTACATAATACTAAAGATTCAAAAAAACCAAACCTGTTGCCTTCGAGATGATTCTGACTCATAATGACCCTATATGACACAGTAGAAGTGCCCCATAGGGTTTCCAAGGAGTGGCTGGTGGATTCGAACTGGGTACCTTTTGTTTAGCAGCCAAGCTCTTAACCACTGTGCCACCAGGGCTCCAATACTAAGGATCAGATGTACAAAAAAAAAAAAAAAGACCGTCATAACTCAAATTCATTATAACTCAAATACGTTGTAAGTAGGGGACTACTTGTATATTTCCTTAGGTAAGAAGCTGGAATAAAGTTAGTTGATTGAAAAAACACAAATCTAAGAAAGGATTGATAATACAGAACATGAAAAGAATGCCCAGAGAATGTTCAGAGTGAAAGGGTTAGAAGGAATAAGAGAAAACTTCAAGCATGCAAACTTGTTCATGTTAAAAACAGTCACTATTTATCAAACTGTGGATCCTGACCCATTACCTAGTCATAAAATCCATTTAGTGGTTGCCTAATAGTATTTAAAAGGTGGCACAACATTGAGCCCGCTGCTGCTAACCTAACGGTTGGTGTTTCAAATCCATTCAGCCACTCCATGGGGGAAAGACCTGGAGATCTGCTTCCATTAAGATCACGGTCTAGGAAACCCTATGGGGCAGTTACACTCTGTCACTCTGGGTCATTATGAGTCAGAGTGAACTTGATTGCACCTAACAACAACAATCAGTAATTAAACAAATAAACAAAAATATAATGGAGAAAATAGAAAATAGCAGAACGCATTGCATTTGGAAAGTTTATTCTCTTGGAAAATTTGCTGATTAAGACGTTTTGAGGTCACTAGAATAAATTATACATTGAAATATTTATATTTATTTAACTTCCAGGCCAGAAATAATTTAGAAGTCTTCTATCATATAGTATCATAATAATAAGGGGCTCTGGTGGCACAGTGATTAAAGTTCTCAGCTGCTAACCAAAAGGTCAGCTAGGTTCGAACCCACAGGAACAGATTACCAGGTCTTTTCTCTTGTGGAGACGCTGATGGGTGCTAGCCACTGACTTTTCAGTTAGCAGCAAGCACTTAATAGAAAGTGTAAACATGATTGTAATAACTCATTATATTAAAAAATATAGTCTAGGATGAAATTTATTAACAGCTATTACATTTTATTCCAAAATTAAATAGATCAATCATCAATATCCCTATTGTACAAACATAAATTTATTATGTTGGTGGCTGAGCTAAGAATTGGTTAATCCAAATACTTTTTATTTTTAGTCCCTGTTTTTTTCAAAATAATAAATTAGTTTCATTATTTTTATGACTTTTTTAGTAAGCTACTTGAAATTCCTTTAAAAATATAACGTAATATTAAATATTTGTGGAAAAATTGCATTATGTTACATTAGATGTACTAAAAGATATAAACCCTTATTTTGCTGTATTTTTTGAAACTTGAAATGTGATTAACTCTGCTCTGATTTTGACTTTGTCAGTTAATTATGAATTAATAAATGAGTATTAATAATTCACCAAACCTTCTTGACTACATGTTTCCATATATTCTTGTATTGGATTTCTAAGTATCATTTTACAAGTTCTGTATATGGGATTAATTCTTAGATGTTTAGTTGGGAAAAGTATGAGAATTTGGCCTATGTCAAAGAAAAACATATATGGAATTAATTACATAATTTTGTTGTTTTTATTTTAGATAATGACTCATAGCATACAGCAATTTCAGCATTCATTGGCAACCAAAGGATTAACTGGGTCAAAATGCCCATTTAACAAGAAGTCAGTGTGGAATGAGATGTGTATTTTAATAAAGATTTTCATTTTTCTGAGGTAAAATGAGTAATGCTATCCATTAAAAGTTAGTTTAATTCATTAATTTAATGATCAAATATGTAATTATACTTACAGGTCAACAGATCTGAATTGAGTCTGTAGTGGCACAGCTTGAAATACTATGTACAAAAGACAGAACTAAATCCTGAACTGAGGACCAGCCATTTTACCTCTTGAACTGTACTGGCCCTGTGCCCTAATTTCCTTTTATAGTGCACTTTTAACAACTAAATGTTATGGTGGTTGCCTATGCTACAGACGGAATGCAAAACAATAAAATTATGATTGCCAGTGCACATCTTGAAATAATAGATTTTCTTATTAGTACTTTGCATCCAGCTGTGATATCTGAAAGAAATTGAACATAGTTTCTAATTGGGCTGTCTGCATCCTTGCACATATGACCCCTTGGTGTCTATGGCCAAGAGCATGTGTAACTACACAATAGATGCTTACTCGCAGCGTTTCTTGATAAAATTGTACGAAGGCCTTTAAAAATGGCAGCCAAGAAAAAAGTCTTCTTTTGACCAATTTTTTTTTTTCTCTTCATTTAGAACAGGGCTTAAAATAGATTATCTGAGCTTACATTTTCACGAGATTCTGAAAACGATATTGTTGATTTCTCTCTGGATTAGAGATGGGAGAATACTGGGAACTAAGTTTTGTAAAAGTCGTAGAAACTATAACAATATTTTCCACCATTTTTTAAGAAATAATTACTTCCGTAAAGATTTATAGCCTAGAAAACCCTAAAGGACAGTTATACTCTATCCTATAGGGTTTCTGCGGGTCAAAATCAATTTGATGGCAATGGGTTTGGATTTTGGTTAACTGCATAAATGATGAATGAAAGTGATAAGAAATATTATAACCAAATATGAACATAGAGATAACTTATGAAAAAAATTAAAACAATAAACAAACATATGATGGAGGAAATTTTCTCTAGAGAAAAAAAGTAGTATTTTTACTTACAGAGACTTCTGGAAGAGTTAACTGTTAAGAATCTGATCATATTAAAAGATAAAATACAATTTCAACGTTTCTGTTAATTCTTTGTACTGTTAACAGGTAAAGAAGTAGAATAGCTTGATTTTGTTTACCAGAGGACTTTAATGAGGTTTTACATAAATAGAGATCAACCCAGAGCTTGCTTTGTGTTGGAGGGTATTCCAGACCTGGAGTGTTTTGCATAATAAAGAATTAGAAATTAACCAGGTGAGCTCTTAGCTGTTAACTGAAAGACTGGTGGCACCCAGCAGCTCCATGGGAGAAAGACCTGGGGATCTGCTTCGTAAAAATTACAGCCAAAAAAACTCTGCGTAGCAGTTCTTCTCTGTCATAAAGGGTTGCCATAATTGAAGATTGACTCAACGGCACCCAGCAACAACAACGATCAGTTAGCTTCTGCTGTGTAGCAAGTCACTCCAAAACCTAGGTGCTTCAAACAACAACCATGTGTTTAACTTATTTATATTCTGCAGATTGGCTATTAGTGTTGAGTTCACTTGGGCATTTTTTTGATCTAGCGCAGGCTTGCCTGATCAGAAATTTAACTTGCTCATGTGTCTTTAGTCAGCTGATGTGTCAGCTAGGGCTGGCTGGTTTATGATTGCTTTAGCTAGGGATGACTAGGATGACTGGGACCTCTCTTCAGCACACTAGCACAGGCATATTTATGTGGAGATTGTAGAGTTCCTACACTGGCAATAGGTAAGCACTTTCCAAGTCTCTGCTTGCATCCTATTTTCTACTTCCCAAGGCATGCCACATGGCCTAGCATAGTGTATGTGTGGGAGGGAGGGCACTACCACAGGACATGGTTACAAGAAGTATGAGAGGCTGTTACTGAAGTCAGTCTACTATGAGTTGAAATCAACTTGATGGCAACGGGTTTGGTTTTTTGGTTTTTGTTGTTGTTAGTTGCTGCCCAGTCGATTCCGACTTATGGTGGCCCCATGTGTGTAGAGTAGAACTGCTCCATAGGGTTTTCAAGGCTGTGACCTTTTGGAAGCAGATCTCTAGGCCTGTCTTCTGAGTCACCTCTGGATGGGTTCGAACAGCCAACCTCTCATCTAGTAGTTGCACACTTAACTGTGCCATGCAAGGACTCCTTATTTGTCTTTACTTACTCCATATGCCACCACACTGATTGAGTACTTAAGTCAGTCTAGTTTGATATTAAATGAAGCATAGCTATAAACAAAACACAATTCAGAAATCTTAACTAACTGGTCCTTGATTTTTATAAGTTGCAATTTGACTGCTTCCTGTAGTGTTGCTGAAACATATTTTCTTTTATACAAAACTTCTTGATATATTTACCTTTGCTCCATTTTTTTTTTCATCATCTAGAGGGAATATCTAAGCCATTCTTTAATACTTAATAAAGTGTAACTACTAGTAAATAAAAGGCTGAAAAACTTGAACAGCTTTCTGCTATGGACCCTGGATTATGCTTCCAAGTGTAGCGTGAAGTTCAGCTTTTTCCATTTGTGAAATTCAAGTAATAATAATGATATTCTGAGGATTAAATGAGATAATACATATAAAATCTGTATCATGACAACTAGAAGTTAAAAATGAGCAAGAAATGTTGCTGTCATTATTATCATATCATTATTGTCATAATCATCACTACTCTTACTACAACTTAGAGGTGACATTTATAAACTTGAATGATAATTATTATTACTTAATTCAATTTACAGAATGAACAATACAAACAAACAAAACCAGGCATTCCTAGATGCATGTTTGTTTAACCTGTAAGACAAAGTGTTTAGGAAGAAGAGACAGAAACGTTATCTTGAAAATATTATTAAAATTATGCTATGTAAAAATATTATGTTTTGTAAAACAAAGAGTAAAGTTACTTTCTTTTGCTCCCAAAGACACAGTTTGGATAACTGTGTGGAAGTATTAAGTAGGGAGATATCAGCTCAGTATGAAAAAGCACACTTTGCCCATCATAGTTTGCTTTAAAAAATAATGACATACTCATGCTCCAAATGTTTCGAGGAAAAGGTAGACCGTTACCTTTTGGAATGTGGTTGGTGATAAAAACAAAAAAACCAAACCTGTTGCCATCAAGGCGGTTCCCACACTTGGCCACTCCATGTATGCAGAGTTCTGGAACTGCACTCCATAGGGTTTTCAAGGCTGTAAACTTTCAGAAGTAGATTACCAGGCCTTTCTTCCAAGTTGCTTCAGGGTTGGTTCGAACAACCAACTTTTCAGTTAGTAACCCAAAACTTAACCGTTTGCACTGCTCAAGGACTCCTGGTTGGGTGATTGTTGTTATCAGTTTCCTTACAGTCAGTTATGACTCGTGGCAACCATATGTGTGCAGAGTAGAACTGCTCCATAGGATTTTCAAGGCTGTGACCTTTCAGAAACAGATTGCTAGGCCTGTCTCCCGAGGTGCCTCTCAGTGGGTTCAAACCATCGACCTTTTGGGTAGTAGTTGAGCGACTAACCAGTTGTTCCACCCAGGGTCTCTTGGTTGGGTGATTGTTGTTGTTGTTAGGTGCCAGCGAGTCAGTTCAGACTAATAGCAAACTGTCCCATGGAGTTTCCAAGGAGCAGCTGGCGGATTTGAACTGCCAACCTTTTGGTTAGCAGCCAAGCCCTTAACCACTATGCAACTAGGGCTCCTGTTGGGTGATAGGTTGGTTTAAATGACATCTAAGTTCAACTCAACTTGTAAACTCTGATCTGAGTTGATTTAATTTTTGGATTTTCCTGGACAGTATTATATATGAACCTAGAAATAGGATTTTCAGCATAGTGATAGACATAAAATTCAGATTTTGAAAGCATAAGGAGGGAGCAAATAGTTTTTTAATGAAAATTGGTATAGGTTTCTTGGATAAAGGAATTTTCTCTAATGAAAGAAAATAAATGATAATTGTAATGAGTACCAAGTGTAAGTAGCTCTGGGATGCTGGAGATATGAATATGGTACAAAGCAGAGGGAAAAATTGGAGGCAGTGGAGTTACGTGGCAGTGAGATCATTCAGAACACTGAAGTACAAAGTGAGACTTACATGTTTGGAATTCAATCTAAATTGAATCAAGCTCACCAATTGTAATTTGTTTGAGAGACTCTATCACATATTCTTTGAAATTGGATTTAGTATTAAGATTAACCATAAATAATGGGTTTTTGATAACATCTATAGGATAATTGGCTGAAATAATAATTCTGAGATACTAGTGATCAACTAGGCTCAGGAATTATTATTATTTTTTTTTAAAAAAGGAACAATTTGAAACCAGGGCTAAATCTATACATATTAAGTATCTGATATAAGCTGAAGTTCTTTAGAATGATAAATATCCTTTGATATCTGATAACTTTAATAATTCCGAGTTTCATTCAAACATTAGTTCCCCTAAAACCAATACCTTATGTTTGACTCTTCATTTTTATTTTTTTCCACTTATTATCTCAAAGTATCATTAGTTTTGTATTTAAAAGTTTAAATTTTATAAAATTAAAAACAATTTTTCTTCAACCAAACAAAATATTGTCCCTTTATTTCCATGTGTATTATCACTCTTACTAGTTTTCCTCTTTTGACTTATTTTCACATTGTTATTAGTCACAATTAGCACAGTCTATATTGCAGTAACAAATGAAATGATATCTCATATCTCAGTGAATGAAGATCACATAGATTTATTGGTCATAGCGTCTCCAGTGCAGCTTTAGTGGCTCTCCTTGGAATCTATCCTTACATAGTAACACAAGTATCCAGGCTTCTTCCATTCTATAATGGTATCTTCTTAAATACTTATTCTCTGATTTTAGAACAGAAAGGGAGGAAAACCAATTGTCGCTGAGTTGATTCTATTCCAACTCATGGCAACCATGTGTGTCAGAGTGGAACTACGGTCCATCAAGTTTTCAATGGTTGATTTTTTTAGATCGCCAGAACTTTCTTCCTAAGAGGCTTTAAGTGGCTTCAAACCTCCAAACTTTCAGTTATCAGCTGAGTGTGTTAACCATTTACACCACCTAGGGACTCTGTAAATGGAGGAGAGAGCATATATAGGAGGATTTAGACTCAAGTCTCCAAATACTGTGTAATATTTCCTACAAATATTTCATTTGTCAGAACTGAATCACACAGCCTCAACCTAACTGCAAGCACCAAGGCTAAATACTCTTCATTTGTGCTAAGGAAGAGGAAAATGAAATAGATACTGGCAAACACATAGTATGGTGTCTGGTATGATACTTAAGGACTTATTCTGGGGAACAAGGAAGGAGGAGGGAGTCAGAACTGACTTAGAAATTTCCATCTAAGGGGGTAGAAGCTGATAAGGGACAAAGCTGTGGAGTAAACGAAAATTAGGCAAACACATACTCATAAGAATTGAACAAGAACCTCAGTCGACTAAACCAGAGGGGGAAGAATTCATGGATTATTATAATTGAGGGACCAGAGCAACAAAGACCATTTAAAATTCAGTCTCCAAGGGTGTGGCTATCATAACTAGTATTATAATCTTTGAAAAGATTAAAAGGGCATTCAACAAATCCTGTTGGTTGGACAAAGTGACTCAGTTAAAGGAGACTAAAGGTGTGACTCTCTCACAAAAATCTGATAAACTGACATCTCGCAGAATTAATTTCTGAGTGTGATATACTTATATGCACAGTAGGTATGCGAGTATGAGCAAGAGATTCTATAGTAAGGTACATATAAATAATACACCTACATGATTCTATATATCTTGCTGATGGCTATTATTCAAAGCATTCTACAATCTGAGTGGAAAAAAGTAGTGTGGTCATAGTCTTCTCTTTCTACTCAATTAAAATGCATAAGTAATTTTTTTCTTTCCATAAGTTACATTTCAAGCATATTAAGATGGGAATATGGCTGTATTACCTATGTGTTTTCTTGGTTTTTAGTCTGAGGCTATATCCCCTGAGGGAACTCAACTACTCCCACCTCAAATACTGTCCCTATCCCCATGTCTCAAATGTGTTTCTAACTCCCTCTCTGCACTGAGCCCCAGGCCCATAGGTGCAACAGCCTCCTATATATTGTCACTTAACTTTCCCACAGACCTGCCCGCTTGTCCTGTTTTGTTCTATATTTAATTGAATGGCACTAAGATCCACCCAGTTTCGTAAGCAAGTAACCTGAGCTACAGCGTAATTCTTTCTTCCTCTTTGCTCTGCACTTTCAATCACCAAAACCTGTGTATTCTACTCTTAGATGTCTTATAAATTTATCACTTATATCTACCCTCATTACCAATTTCCTTTCAGTCTACCATCAGCTCAGGCCAATACTACCTTAATAACATAGCATTTGGCCTAAAATTTCACCTTCCTCCACACTGCTGTGAGGATGATCTTTTTAAAATGAAAACTTAATCTTGGTAGTGCCTTACTGAATCTCTTCTATGACTTCCTATACAAGAATTTGTTGACTGACTACACAACATTCATCCCCTCCTGCTTCCTTTTAAACAGAGCTAATATGTTTACTCAGAATAGCTCCTTAAAGGATACAGACTCAGCATGGTGGTGTAGGCTTTTGCCATTCCTCCTATGTTCCTTGAATACGGCTGTGATGTTGTATCTCCAGCATCCATTTGATCTATGAGACTATGAAGCTAGTAACCATAAAGAATGGTGGAGAGGCTATGAAGAAGGAAGCTGAGACACTGATGACTATGGAATACCCATACCAGTCCTGCTTACCATCAAACTTCTTTTATTTGAAAGAGAAATATGCCTTTATCTTGTTTCTTCACATATTTGATTTTCTGTTACATGCAACCAAATCAATTCCTGATTGCAGGTCCAGGTATATAATTTGTGGGGCCGAGTACAAAATGAAAATGCAAGATCTCTTGTTCAAAAATTATAAGACATTCAAGGTGGCAACATCTGAGCATTAAACCAAGCATGGATCTCTTTTATGCCTAGATCCCTGTAAGACTGCATGTCTTAGTTATCTAATGCTGCTATAACAGAAATACCACAAGTGGGTGGCTTTAACAAAGAGAAATTTATTTTCTCACAGTCTAGTAGGCTAGAAGTCCCAATTCAGGGCTTCAGCTCCAGGGGAAGGCTTTCTCTCTCTGTTGGCTCTGGAGGAAGGTCCTTATCATCAATCTTCCCCTGGACTAGGAGCTTCTCCTGGCAGGAACCCCAGGTCCAAAGGACACACTCTGCTCCTGGTGCTGATTTCTTGGTGGTATGAGGTCTCCACTCTCTACTCACTTCTCTTTCCTCTTATCTCTTGTAAGATAAAAGATGGTATAGGCCACACTCCAGGGAAACTCCCTTTGCATTGGATCAGAGACGTGACCTAAGCTAGGGCATTCCATCCCACCTTAAACCTCTTCAACATAGTCCAATCTTGCCTCATTATCCCAGGCAGAGATTAGGATTTACAACATATAGGAAAATTATATCAATCACAAAATGGAGGACAACCACACAATGCTGGGAATCATGGTCTAATCAAGTTGACACATATTTTTGGGGGACACAATTCAATCCATGACACTGCACAAGCTGGAAACTCATGAAGCTCGCTCTATCTAATTGAGAGACTTTCTGTTGCATTTTGATAAATTTCAAAGTCTGGTATAAATGGTTATCACATCTGGCTGCTAATTAAAATGTTGGATGTTTGAGTCCACCCAGAGGCACCTCGGAAGAAAGGTCTGGTAATCTACTTCCAAAAAATCAGCCATTGAAAACACAATGGAACAATTCTACTCTGACACACCACATGGAGTCACTATGAGTCAGAAATTGCCTTGAAAGCAACTGGGAAGCATGCCTTGTTGTTGTTGTTAGTTGCTGTCCAGTCGTTTCCAACTCATGGCAGTCCCATGTGTGCAGAGTGGAACTGCTCCCTAGGATTTCTAAGGCTGTGACCTTTCAGAAGTAGATTGCCAGGCTTATCTTCTGAAGCATCTCTGGGTGGGTATGAACCACCAACCTTTCTGTTAGTAGTCAAACGCTTTATCACTCGTGCTACCTAGAGATTCCAAGAATGCCTGACTAGGTCTTTAGTAATCTAGCCTTTGCTTGCCTTTCTAGATTCTTCTCTCACCACTAGCAATCTATGCTGCAACCATACTGAACAACAACCAGTTTCCACATCCTTCTCTCCAGGAGTGGCTGGTGGTTTCAAACCGCCAACCTTTTGGCTAGCAGCTGAGCACCTTAACCACTGTGTCACCAGGGCTCCTAGTTTCCTTGTATTCCTGACATATGACTATGCAAGCAACCTCATCTTAGGTTTTTTTTCTTCTAGCTAAGTCCTATTCATCCTGAATGTTTCAAATTTGAGGTCACTTATTTCTTAGAGATAACCCTAATTTTCTTTGCCTAGCTTAAGTGCTCCTGTTATGAGCTTCCATAGAACTTTGTATTTCCTCCAACTTATCCAGTCACAAAATATATCATTATTAATCTATGTTCTACTACGCTATTATCTTTGTGAATGAAGCATGTCTTCCTTGCTCAGATTCATATTCTTAGTACCTAACACATGAGCTGCTCAAAATTATGTACTATTTGATGTTGAATGAAAAACACCTTTGAAGAAGTGGAAGATTTTGAATTTTATTTCTAAGAAATTATTCTCCATTTTCAGCAGACTAACATAAATTGCGAGGGTAAAATACTAAAGCAGCCAGATAAAAATTGTTAGAATTTGAAAAGTAGAGTGTTAAATATCAAGAAGTCCATATTAAACATTCAAAGTCTAATGGAACATAAAATATGTTGTGTATTCCCGGTTGTACTCAATATGCAACGTGTCATAGCCCATGCGGCTTTGAACATTTAGGCAAAGAATGTGGATCAATATTTTTAAAATGTTTTGTATAATTAAGAACAATGTCTTAGAATTCTTAAGTGTCATATTCATTTAAGAAAATATTTTCAGTACATGCCAGTATATTTTGTGCATATATAAACATACAATCAACTGCACAAGGTATGGGGATGTCTTAGATAGAGAATGAAACCAGTGTGGCCCTGACCTACAACAGCCACGAGAATTAGAAATTTTAGATTTGAATAAATCAATTCAGCTGGCTAATGCCTTACATTTTTAAATGTGCAGATGCCCAGTCCTTTTTGTCTAGTTGTCTATGTTTACCACTGTATGACCTTAAGCCTGACCATTTTAGTGAAACAAAACAATGGATCTCCTGTAAGTTACTGGATTTATTATACCAAAGTAGTTGGTTCTACCTAGAAACAATAGGATTTCTTTGTTATTTATATATTACTCATAAAAACCAAAACCAAACCCATTCCCGTTGAGTCGATTCTGACTGTAACGACCCTATAAGACAGACTAGTACTGCTCCATACAGATTCCAAAGAGCAGCTGGTGGATTCCAAGTGGCGATCTTCTGATTAGCAGCCACGCTCTTTAACCACTGCACCACCAGTGGTCCATATGTCTCAGAATATCTCAAATTTATAATAAAATTTCAAATCTTTTCACAATAATTCTGAAATCATGTTTTTGGCTAATCATAGAGTGGAGATCAAAGACTACAGCCTTCAGAATAGATTATACCTTAACTTAAAGAAAAGAAAAACCCTTACTACTGGACCAATAAGCAACATCATGATAAACTGAGAAAAGATTGAAGTTGTCAAGGATTTCATTTTACTTAGATCTGCAATCAACGCCCATGGAAGCAGCAGTCAATAAATCAAATGACATATTGCATTGGACAAATCTGCTGCAAAAGACCTGTTTCAAAACATTAAAAAGCAAAGATGTCACTTTAAGGACTAAAGTGCACCAGACTTAAGCCATGGTATTTTCAGTCACCTTATATGCATGCCATAGTTGGGCAATGAATAAGGAAGACTCAAGAAGAGCTGTTGCTGTTTTTAGGTGTTATAGAGTCAGTTCTGACTCATAGCGACCCTATGTACAATAGAATGAAAACACTGTTCAGTCTTGCGCCATTCTCATATAATGATCATTGTTATGCTTGAGCACATTGTTACAGCCACTATGTCAATCCATCTCGTAGAGTGTGTCTGTTTTTTCTGCTGAACTTCTACTTTATCAAGCATGATGTTCTTCTCCAGGGACTGGACCCTCCTGATAACATGTCTACAGTGTATAAGACGAAGTCTTGCCGTACTTGCTTCTAAGAAACATTCTGGCTGTACTTATTCCAAGACAGATTTGTTCGTTCTTTTGACAGTCCATGGTATATTCAACATTCTTTGCCAACACCATAACTCTCAGGAATCAATTCTTCTTTGGGCTTCCTTATTCATTGCCCAGATTTCGCATGCATATGAGGCTATTGGAAACACCATGGCTTTGGTCAGGAGCACCTTACTCCTTAAAGTGACATCTTTGCTTTTTCACACTTTAGAGAGGTCTTTTGTAGCAGATTTGCCCAATGCAATGCGTCCTCTGATTTCTTGACTGCTGCTTCCATGGGCGTTGATTGCAGATCTAAGTAAAATGAAATCCTTGACAACTTCAATCTTTTCTCAGTTTATCATGATGTTGCTTACTGGTCCAGTTGTGAGGATTTTTGTTTTCTTTCTGTTAAGGCGTAATCCATACTGAAGGCTATAGTCATTGATCTTCATCAGTAAGTGCTTCAAGTTCTCTTCACTCTCAGCAAGCAAGGTTGTGTCATCTGCATAACGCAGGTTATTAATATGTCTTCCTCCAACCCTGATATCCTGTTCTTCTGCATATAGGCCAGCTTCTCGGATTATTTGCTCAGCATACAGACTGAATAACTATGGTGAAACAATACAACCCTGAAGCACGTCTTTCCTGACTCTAAACCATGCAGTATCCTCTTGTTCTGTCCGAATGAATGTCTCTTGATCTACATACAGTTTCCTTATGAACACAATTAAGTGCTCTGGGATTCCCATTCTTCTCAATATTATCCATAATTTATTATGATCCACGCAGTCCAATGCCTTTGTATAGTCAATAAAACATAGGTAAACATCTTTCTTGTATTCTCTGCTTTCGACCAGAATCCATCTGACATCAGGACTGATATCCCTGGTTCAACATCCTCTTCTGAATCCGGCTTGAATTTCTAGCAGTTCCTTGTTAATGTACTGCTGCAACCACTTTTGAATGAACTTCAGCAAAATTTTACTTATGTGTGATATTAATGATTTTGTTTGATGATTTCCACATTCAGTTGTATCATTGATGCCTTTGGATTATAGTGTTGGCAAAGAATATTGAATATACCATGGCCTTTCAGAAGAACAAACAAATCTGTCTTGGAAGAAGTTTCAGAGAATGCTCCTTAGAAGCAAGGATGGTGAGACTTCTCACATACTTTGGACATGTTATTAGGAAGCATCAGTCCCTGGAGAAGGACATCATGCTTGTTGTAGTAGAGGGAAAACGAAAGGGAAGAAGATTCTGAAATAGACGGATTGACACAGTGGCTGCAACAATAGGCTCAAGTATAGCAGCTATTGAGGGGATGGCACAGGGCTAGGCAGTATTTTGTTCTGTTGTATATAGGGTTGTTATGGCACCGAACAACAACATAGTGTGACAGCACACACACACATATCTGTACATGTGTGTATGTGTGTATATGTATATGTGTGTTTTGGTTTCAGTTGGTTTTGGTTTGATTTGAAGCACCCTAGCCATTTTAATAATTATAATTCCTTCTCCTCTTTTACCCCTCGCTCTCCCTCTTCCTTCCATTTCTCCCTCTTCTTGTTCTTACTCTTTTTCTCCTTCTTCTTCTTCCTCCTCCTTCTCCTCCTCTTTCTTCTTTTTCATGTCTTTTTTTTAAAAAATTCATTTTATTATATTTTACTTCTATTTTTAATAAGCCTTTTCCCTTCCTTCTCTTTAGTATTTCTCTCCATTTATTTCCTTACATGTTTTACCTCACTCCCCTCTTTCTGCTACTCAGAAGTTCAGGAAAAGGCACATGCCATCTGCCTTCTTTTTCTGTTCAAGCCCTCTGCTTCTGTTTTCTCTCTCTCTCTCTCGTCTCTCGTCTCTCTCTCTTGTCCCTTGCTAGCCTTTCTGCTTATCATTGCCTTTTCACCAACCACTCTGAAATCCACCTGCTGTTTGATTTTTCCATTTTCTCCCTCCAATTACCTTTTACTATTTTTTTTTTTTTCCCTAACATTGAGGCAGTTTCACATATGGGAAAGATTCTGAGCCCAGGATCCAGAGAATGCTTTTTTAAACCTGGCTTGTATCTTGCTACTTGTGTAGCCTTGGGCAAGTAATTGGCCCTCTCTGAGTCTCAGTTTCCTTCGCAGTGAAATTAGATTATAATAGCCACCTTGTGAGATTGTTGCAAGAATTGGAGATAATGAATGTAAAATGCCAGGCTTGTAGTTGGCACTCCACAGTAGAGTGCCCTTATTGTCATTTTCATCCTTATTACTGCCCCAGTAGGATTAATGTACTCACTTGTGCAGACATTAATAGTTTTGTTGATTCATTTTCCCTTTCAATCTAGACTCTTGAAGCTGTGCAGCTGGGCCTGCTTCCATTTGAATTTGACTTGTTTTGGAGTAGTTTGCACAGAGAGAGGTTTTACTTCAAAGGTTATCTTTAATCCTTTTTTCATAAAAAACACTAACATGTGCTTGTCATTTATATAGAAAATGTTATATCTAATTACCTTTATATTTTTGGACTGGGTGTTTGGCTGCCTATAATTCAGTTATAACCTTTTTCTGTCTGTAAATCAATGTATGCAGTTAGATTAACATCTCTTTTTGAAATTGTGTGTTATAATTTTGTTACACAGTTTAAACTAGCTGTAAATATACTTACTTTGGCTAAAACCATATCAACATTATGTTTTTTAAACAAATTTCCAATATTTCACATGACTGTGGAGATTATAAGGAGCCCTGGTGGCACAGTGGCTAAGGGATTGGTTGCTAACAAAATGGTCGGTGGTTTGAACCCACCAGCTGCTACTTGGGAAAAAAGACCTGGTGTCCTGTTCCCATACAGATTACAGCTTAGGAGACCCTATGGAGACAGTTATACTCTGTCATATAGGGTCATGAATGAGTAGGACTGGGCTGGACAGCACACAACAACAACCACAACAACAGCAACATGGAAATTATTAGGAATTTTGTGTTCTCTATCCATTGGGTTCTTAATTTGGAAAGCTTAAAAAGAAAAATACTCCAACACAATTCAGAGTCTGATTGCTAAGTAATGTGTCTTGGGGTTATATGAGCTCTCTCACAACACTCACTTTTCCTCCAGCTATCAAAGGAAAATTATTATCTCTTCAGCTGCCCTCTACAAAAAAGGAAGCATTCTGAATTCTATGAATTCAGACCAGAGGTAACACTCAGGGTTTTGGCCTCATTATTTTCCCTACAGATATTATTGCCCACCATACACTTTTATTTTTAATTAATTATTTGCCTGTTATGGGGCTCTTGTCGAAATAGAAAACCTGCCCCAATGCCCTGTTGGTTGCATGGAAAATGCGAACAGTTAGACTCAGAGCTTTCAACCAGTCCTTCCAAAGAGAAGGGCTACACTTAGTCATCCAAACAGAGTTGGGAGCCATAAGTTTACCAGCCATCTGGGGGACCATGTTGAAGGGAATGCAACCTGTGTACTGTGATACAGATCTCATGTGGAGGGAGGTTCTAGTAACTGTAAATGTTTTCTTTTTAGGGAAACATGCATACACTCAGAACTGTACATCTTATAGGAAGTCAGTCATTAACTTGTCTGCTCCCAAGGTCATGGTATCTTTTATCCTAGGGAGCAGTCATAATAAACTTTCAAGTGCTTAACTAAACACAACCAGTGGGTCATACAGCCCTCTACAGAGATGTCTCTAAAGCAGGGTCACTCTAAGTTACTAGGAGGAACTCCCCAGTGGATAATTTACTCATTGATTATGCATATTCAGAGGGTGGTTATTCCTACCAAGGAAGCCATCCAATTAGAAAAGGTGGTATGAAATGTGTCCCTAACATTTTTAGATTCTTCATTGGCTGTCCACCAATATACATTTCTCAAGTTTCCCTCTTGTTTTCCCGATGACTTTATCCCTATTTGTTGTTGTTGTTGATTCCTCTTTCTCTGCCCATTCTTTCCATTTGAGAGCTCCATTGGCCTCCATACTAGGTTCACTTCCCATCATATCTTCTATCTTTTTGTGACCTGTCTAATCCTACATCTTTACCTACCACCTATATCCAACTAATGTCCATATCTATATTTTTAGCACAAACATCATTCCTAAGATCTGCCCATATATCTTTCCTCTAGATAGTTTATATAAACATCTCATTTAATACTCACACTAATCCTGTAGGATAACTATTTTTATCCTCATTTTATAAATTGCAAAACTGAGACAAGACCTGGAGACATTCTTTAAAAAAGCAACAAAGCCTGAATTTGAACTGGTGTGTTAATCATTATATTATTTTTCTACTTACTTGTCTCTACATACCCAGATGCCTGGGTAATGAAAACGATTTGAGCTCAGCTACTAACTGAAAGGTTGGCAGTCCAAATCCACCCAACAGTGCCACAGAAGAAAGGCCTGGCAATCTACTTTGTAAGATTTGTTGTTGTTTTTGTTGTGTGCCCATCGAGCCAATTCTGACTCATAGCGAACCTATATGACAGGTTAAAACTCCCCCATAGGGTTTCCTAGGCAGTTATCTTTATGGGAGAAGATCACCAGGCTTTTTCCTCCAGGGAGTGGCTGGTGGGTTCGAACTGCTGACCTTTCTGTTAGCAGCTGAGGACTTAACCATTACCACCAATGAAAACCCTGTGGAGTGCGGTGCTACTCTGAAATACATGGGAGTGCCATGATTTGGGATTGACTCTATGGCAATGGATTGTACTTATCTGTGCAATTAAATAAAAAAAGATTACACACAATTAAGTTAAAAAAAGAAAGATTACACCTTCTTATGACTCATATTTAGGTCCCATGTTGGAGAAGATTCTAGTTTTTGTTCTTGGTTAAAAGATGATTCATAACATGGGCCTAGAATGACTTCCCAACCATTCCCCAATGCGTAACACCTTAGCGGATCATATTGAACTATGCAAATTTTTCTGAAAAAGTATGTCTTTGTGTTCGTACATTTTATGAAGATATTAATGTCTATATCTTCCTTATCAATCTATAAATCTCCTATTCATACTTCAGTTTTCTTCTCTTAACTAGTCTTGTAACTGCTATCTAGGTAGAGTTAGTTACCATCCAGTATGTTCCCATATTATAACATTTTGTTTTATATAGCATGTATATGTGTCTCTCTCTTACTACATTTTGAGCCTACTAAGGATAAGAATCTATTATAATGTAATCTTGATTTCAAACCCAGACACTTATAAGACTTTTTGTTAAATAAATCAAAGAACCATGGTTTTATTTTGGCTATGGCTTTGGGAAATGTGCTAACAATATTTTTGTTCTTGTGATATTAAGCAAAGCTGTTATTTTTCTCTATATATGTTCATTTGTTACTAATGTTTATCCTAAAATGCTCTAAGTTTCTTAGTTATTTAAATTATAGATGTATATATAATCCTTTTCCCCTTTTTCTTTCCCCATCTGTTTTGATATGAACTGAAAAGAGCAGACACTGAGTCAAAACTAGGATTTGTATCACAGACACAGACTGGAATTTAGACACTTCCGCATTTCTCCTTGGCTTCTGGCTTCGTAGAAGCTAAGGCAAAGTCTTTATTTAATGTATAAGAGGCCACGAGATCATTTCAGGAGTTGGAAACCAGAGTATTTCTTCTGGGCTAGAAGCCAGTTGTTGCTATACAAAAACAAGAAAGGATTCAATTGTAACAATTTCATTAGTTTTCTTTTGTTAATCTTCATAGTTGCTCCTACTTAAGTGTCAATATTTTCTGTTAAAGATGTTCCCATGGTCCTAACTCTAAAAATTGTATTGACATACAATTTTTTTTTTTAAGTAAATTCAAGGATGTTAATTCAGATGGTTCTTTCTACACTCTGCCCTGGGGTAGATATTTGTTTCAGGGCAGTACCAGAGCAAATATAGAACATGGTTTCTTAACGCTCAACTTTGCATTTTAATCCATTGCACTTCCAGTGTTCTTTAGCAGGCGTATTTTTAACTCTGTCTTCCCAAACACACCACTTTAACAAATATTCTTTCAGGTGTAACAGATATTAAGATACCTCTGGAGAATTCTCTGGATCCTTTTATAATAACTTAACGGCTAATAGATTTTGAAAGCTTCTACCCACACATGTTTCTGCTATGGTAACCTCCATTTTAATACTAAGATATGACAATTTGTATTTCAAAATACCAGACTTGAATTATAAAAGTTATATGACCGTTTTCACTGACATTGCTAGAATATAATTTAGAATACATATAGATAATTTAGAAGACATTTAAACTAATGGTTGAAAACAGACTTCACTCCTAACCATTTTTTTGAAAAAAATTGTTTGTGGTGAGAAAATATTGCCTCTTGGTGTTGTTACCTATTCACTTATATATTACACTTCCGTAGGAGTGAATCTATTGATGCTGTTTTGTAATTATGTAATGCTACATATTGAATGTATTAAGGCTAAAAGTATTATGTTTGACTTACAAATATGAATTAAATGCACACTCAAATTTCAAAATAAATTATGATAAAAACTAAAAGGTATAGTAAATGAATTTTTTTTTATTTAAATTTTTAACCTGTTTATTTGAGCAGGTTGCAGAGTGCAGCAGCAATTTTGAATAGTTTGACATAATAGGACAACCCTCTTATCTGAAACTCCCAAGAGTTTCTTTTTCTCTTTTTGTTTATTGTTGTAGTTTAAGTGAAAGTTTACATTTCAAGTTAGTCTCATACAGAAACGTATACATACATTTTTATGTGACGCTTATTATTCTCCCTATACTGTGACAGCACACTCCTCCTTTCCACCCCTGAACTTCCATGTCCATTCAACCAGCTCCTAACCCTCTCTGCCTTTTCATCTCACCTCTGGACAGAAGCTGCCCGTTTAGTCTTATGTATCTACCTGAGCTAAGAAGCGCATTCTTCACGAGTATAATTTTATGTCCCACAGTCCAGTTTAATCTGTCTGAAGAGGTGGCCTTGGAAACTGTTTTAGTACTGGGCTGACAGAGAGTCCGGGGGCCATGCTTTCTGGGGTTCTTCCAGGCTCAGTCAGACCATTAAGTCTGCTCTTTTTACTAGAATTTGAGTTCTGCACCCCACCTTTCTCCTGCTCCATCAGGGACTCTCTGTTATGTTCCCTGTCAGGGAAATCATTGATGGTAGCCGGGCATCATCTAGTTCTTCTGGTCTCAGGCTGATGTAGTCTCTGGTTTATGTGGCTCTTGGACTAATACTTTCCTTGTGTCTTTGGTGTTCTTCATTCTCCTCTATTCCAGGTGGTTGGGACGAATTGATGCATCTTAGATGGCCGCTTGCAAGCTTTTAAGACCCCAGACGCCACCCACCAAAGTAGGATGCAGAACATTTTCTTAATAAACTTTGTTATGCCAGTTGACCTAGATGTTCCCTGAAAGCATGATCCCTAGACCCCCGCCCCTGCTACTCTGTCACTTGAAGTGTTTGACTGTATTCAGGAAACTTCTTAGCTTTGGTTTAGCCCAGTTGTGCTGATTTCCCCTGTACTGTGTACTGTCCTTCCCTTACTTAATTCTTGTCTACTATCTTGTTGGTGAATAACCCTCACCCTCCCTCCCCACCTTGTAACCATCAAAGAATGTTTTCTTCTGTGTTTAAATCTTTTATTGAGTTCTTATAATAGTGGTCTTATACAATATTTGTCCTTCTGTGACTGACTAAATTCACTCAGCATAATAGCCTCCAGATTCCTCCATGTTATGTTTCACGGCTTCATCATTGTTCTTTATCGTTGTGTAGTATTCCATTGTGTGGATATACCATAATTTGTTTATCCATTCTTCCACTGATGGGCACCTAGGTTTTTTCCATCTTTTTGCTATCATGAACAGTGCTGCAATGAACACGGATGTGTATATATCTATTCGTGTGACGGCTCTTATTTCTCTAGGATATATTCCAAGGAGCTGGATTGCTGGATCGTATGGTACTTCTCTTTCCAGCTTTGAAAAGAAGCACCAGATTGATTTCCAAAGTGGTTGTTCCATTCTACATTCCCAGCAACAGCGTATAACTGGTCCAGTCTCTCCACAACCACTTCAACATTTATTATTTTGTGTTTTTTGGATTAATGCAAGCCTCGTTGGGGTGAGATGGTATCCCATTGTAGTTTTTTTTTTTTTTTTTTTAATTGTACTTTAGGTGAAGATTTACAGAACAAATAGTTTCTCATTAAAGAGTCAGTACACATATTGTTTTATGACATTGGTTAACAACCCCACAACATGTCAACGCTCTCCCTTCTCAACATTTTTTTTTTTGTGTGAAAATATACACAAAGATACATCATTTCAAAAATCTCTACATGCACAGTTCAGTGACATCGATCACGCTCTAACAGTTGTGCTGCTATTCTCACTTTAGATGAAGGTTTACAGAACAAAATAGTTTCTCATTAAAGAGTTAGTACACATGTTGCCCTATGACAATGGTTAACAACCACACTACATGTCAACACTGTCCTTACTCAACCTTAAGTTCCCTATCACCAGCTTTCCTGTCCCCTCCTGCCTTCTAGTCCTTGTCCCTGGACTGCTGTCCCTCATTAGTCCCATTTGGTTTTATAGGGCTGTCCAATCCCCAACTTCACCCCTGAGCGAAAAGGGTGTCTGGGGGCCATACTCTCTGGGTTTCTCCTGTCTCTGTCAGGCCAGTAAATCTGGTCTTTTTTTGTGTGTTAGAATTTTGTTTCACATCCTTCTCCAGCTCTGTCCAGAACCCTCAGTTGTGATCCTGGTCAGAGCAGTCAGTGGTAGCCAGGCACCATCTAGCTGTGCTGGACTCAGTCTGGTGGAGGCCTTGGTAGCTGTGGTCCATTAGTCCTTTGGATTAATTTTTTCCTCATGTCCTGTTCTCATCACTCTCCCTTGCCCCTGAAGAGGTGAGACCAGTGGAGTATCTTAGATGGCTGCTCACAGGCTTTAAGACCCCAGATGCTACTCACCAAGGTAAAATGTAGAACACTGTCTTTATAAACTGTGTTATGCCAGTTGAGCTAGATGTTCCCCGAGACCATGGTCCCCACAGCCCTCCGCCCAGCAATTCAGTCCCTCAGGGACTTTGGATGTGTCTATGGAGCTTCCATGATCTTGCTTTGTACAAGTTGTGCTGGCTTCCCCAGTATTGTGTACTGTCTCACCCTTCACTCAACATACCACTTATCTATTGCCTATTTAGTATTCGTCCCCACCTCTCCGATCCCTTGTAACCAACAAAGATTGTTACTTTTTGTGTGTAGACTTTTTCATGAGTTTTTACAATAGAGGGCTCACGCAATATTTGTCCTTTTGAAAATGACATTTCACTCAGCATAATGTCCTCCAGTTTAATCCATGTTATGAGATGCTTCACAGATTCATCATTGTTCTTTATCATTGTGTAGTACTCCATTATGTGTATGTACCACAGTTTATCCATTCATGTGTTGATGGGCATCTAGGTTGTTTCCATCTTTTTGCTATTGTGAACAATGCTGCCATGAACATGGGTGTGCATATGTCTATTCGAGTGACGGCTCTTATTTCTCTAG
>NW_004444199.1:1900395-1931440 GCF_000243295.1 Trichechus manatus latirostris
GAATTTTTTCCTTTCAAGGTTTTATATATGTCATCCCATTGCCTTCTTGCCTGCATGGTTTCTGCTGAATAATCTGAGCTTAGTCTTATTATTTCTCTTCTGTATGTGACTTTCTGTTTTTCTCGATTTGCTCTCAGGATTCTTTGTCTTTGCTTTTGGTGACTGTACTTATGATATGCCTTGGTGATTTTCTTTTGGATGGCCAGCTTTTCATCATTCATTTTATTGGGGAAGTTTTCTGTCAGCAGTTCTTCAATGATCCTCTCTGTGTTTTCTGTTTTTTCCTCCTATTCTAGAACTCCAATTACTTGAAAACTTTTGCTTTTGATTGTATCCCAGATAATTCTCAGGGTCTCTTTATTTTTCTTTGTTCTTTTTTCTGAGTTTTCCTCAAACAGTGTTGTATCCATGTGTTTGTCTTCAATTCCACTGATCCTGTCTTCCACTTTTTCAAATCTGCTCCTTAGCCCTTCTATGACACTGTCCATTTCTAAAATCTTATTGTTTATCTTTTGTATTTCTAATTTTTGTTTTTGTATAATTTCTAGTTGTGAATTTATTATGGAATTTTGTTCCTACATTATTTTCTTTAGTTATTCCTTTTTTTTTGTCTGTATTTTCCTTGAATTTTCTGTCTTTTCCATGAATTTGTCTATTTTTTCCTCATTTTTATCTGCTTTTTGCTTTAACTCTTGAATAATTCTGAGTGTTAGAGATTTGAATTCCCTATCAGATAGTTCTAGTGTCTTTTCTTCTACTGGAAAATCATCTGGTGTTTTATTTTGGACCTACTGGAACCATCCTGTCCTGTTTTTGTAAATGTTTTGATATTGTCTGCTGTCTATGGGACATTCAGTAGTTATATTTCTCATTTATTGATTGTATATTTGTTTATTTTGTATTTTTTTTTTTTTTTTAATTTGGTTATGTCTGAGCAGGTGGGGTGTGTGTTCTTTGTTGTTTGCTTGTCTGTGGGCAGGATACTTTTCACCTCCTTCTCCAATTGGCAAGGTCAGTCACTCAGATATGGTACAGCAGGGCAGGCCTAGCTGAAGAGGAGTTGCTGGGATGGGTTGCTTGTGGCACTTACTACAGCCACCATGGTGGGTCGGTTATCAGTGCAGGACAGTTTCTGGTAGGCCGTGCCTCTGCTGCTTGGTGGTGTGATGTTAAGCCCTTGGTGCAGGTAGACAGGCTGTAGGAGGGGGATTGTGATGTTTGGAGCTAAGATGGGTATGGGAGAGAGGAGGGAGGAACAGGAGCCAAAAAGATACAAACAAACAAAAAAGAGTGCTAGGGGAGCTTGCCGTTGGAGTGGAGAGCTGACAGACTATGAAATGGAGAAAAACGAAAAGGGGAAGAAGAAGAAAAAATAGAAAAGAATTAATTAATAACAATTAGAAAGAAAAAAGAACAGCTAATCCCCCAGGGATCTCACTAGTGTGGCTACGAGGTCTGGAAAAGTTGTCCAAAGGAGTCAAGTACAGCCTGACTAGAAGGCATAGAGGTATTCAGCACCAGGTATTCAGAGGACAGGAAGAGAAGGAAGGTATAGAGATATGAGAAGCTGAGTAATGAAGAAAGACAAAAAGGGAAAAAGAGGGAATACAAAACAAATTAAAAAAAAAAAGAACAAGAACCCCCCCCCCAAAAAAAAACAGAAAAAAAGAAAAGACATGTAAAAAGAAATATCTTCAGGGATCCCTCTGCACGTCTGGAGAAGCTGAGGGGGTAGGTCGCAAGCCGCGCAGAACTGCCCGGCAAGAATGGGCTCCCAACTCCAGAAAAAAAAAAAGAAAACAAACAGACAATTCAAAACAAACAAACAAACAAACAAAAGCCCTGGGATGCCAGCAGCATGGCAGCATGGACAGGGAAGAAGTTCCACACTTGACTGGAGCTCCACAGCCCCTGAGGAAGAAGCAAAGATGGTGCACGGAGCCAGGTATTCGAGCGAAAGGAGGGGGAGGTGGTGAGAAGTGAGGAAAAAATCAAAAGAAGCAGAAAAATCAACACTAGCAGCCAACAAATGGCCCTCAGGGAGTAGGTCAGCGCAGGCGGATGGAATCCAAGCAGCCATTGCTTCCCAGCCAAGAGACTGTGGCCGCAGAAAACAGAGGAGGCTGAATAGTGGTGAAAAAGGGTGGGGGGTGGGAAAGCATATATCTCCAGTTACCAGCTGTTCTGTCTCCTGCTGGAAGCTCCATGAAGCTGCTTTCTCATACCCCCTATTTGCGGGTCTGTGATAGGAGTCCAAGATGGCAGATATGTGCTGCATTAGCTGATAGGAGACCTCTCCATGTATGTGTCCTTGCTCTCTGTTCTCTGTCAGTTTCTTATTCCATTTGGTGCTTGGCTGAGTTCTTTATCTCTTCATTTGATGTTTAGGGTTTCAGGATTGCTGTTTTCTCTTTTTGGCTTAGTTTTTCGGATCTTTGCTGTGGAGGAATGGCATGGTGCTTCTGCCTAGAGCGCCATGTTGCTGAAAGTCTCACTATAGTTTTGATTTGCATTTCTCCAATGGCTAATGATAGTGAGCATTTCTTCATGTATCTGTTAGCTGCCTGAATGTCTTTCTTTGGTGACGTGCCTATTCATATCCTTTGCCTATTTTTTGATTGGGTTATTTGTCTTTTTCTTGTTGAGGTTTTAAAGTATCTTGTAGATTTTAGAGATGAGATGCTGATTGGATTTGTCGTAACCAAATTTTTTTTCCCAGTCTGTAGGTTGTATTTTCATTCTTTTGGTAAAATCTTTTGATGAGCATAAGTGTTTGATTCTTAGGAGCTCCCAGTTATCTAGTCTCGCTTCTGGTGCTTGTGCATTGTTACCTATGGTTTGTGTGCTGTTTATGCCATGCATTACCTCTCCTAGCATTGTCCCTATTTTTTCTTCCATGATCTTTATTGTTTTCGATTTTATAGTCAGGTTTTTGATCCATTTTGATTTAGTTTTTCTGCATGGTGTGAGGTATGGGTCTTTTCTCCTTTTTTTCCAATGGATATCCAGTTATGCCAGCACTATTTTTTAAAGAGACTGTCTTTTCCCCAATTAACAGACTTGGGGCCTTTGTCAAATATCAGCTGCTCATAGGTGGAAGAATTTATGTCTGGATTCTCAATTCTGTTCCATTTGTCTATGTATTTGTTGTTGTACCAGTACCAGGCTGTTTTGACTACTGTGGTGGTACAAAAGTTTCTAAAATCAGGTAATTTGAGGCTTCCCACTTTGTTCTTCTTCTTTAGTAATGCTTTACTTATCCGGGGCCTCTTCCCTTCTCCATCTCATTAAAAAATGCCGTTGGAATTTGGACCAGGATTGCATTGTATCTGTCAATCGCTTTGGGTAGAATTGACATGTTCACAATGCTGAGTCTTTCTATCCATAAGCAAGGTATGTTTTTCCACTTATGCAGGTCTCTTTTGGTTTCTTGCAGTAGTGTCTTGTAGTTTTCATTGCATAGGTATTTTATGTCTCTGGTTAGATTTATTCCAAAGTAGTTTGTCTTCTTCGGGGCTATTATAATTGGTATTGATTTGGTGATTTCCTCTTGGAAGTTTTCTTTGTTGGTATAAAGGAATCCAACTGATTTTTGTATGTTTATCTTGTATCCTGAAACTTTGCTGAAATCTTCTATTAGTTCCAGTAGTTTTCTTGTGGATTCTTAGGGGTTTTCTGTGTATAAGGTCACATCATCTGGAAATAGAGGTACTTTTACTTCTTCCCTACCAATTTGGATGCCCTTTATTTCTATTTCTAGCCTAATTGCTCTGGCTAGGACCTCCAGCATGATGTTGAATAAGAGTGGTGATAAAAGGCATCCTTGTCTGGTTCCCATTCTCAAGGGGAATGCTTTCAAACCCTCCATTTAGGATTGTTAGCTGTTGGCTTTGTATAAATGTCCTTTATTATGTTGAAGAATTTCTCTTCTATTCCTATTTTGTTGAGAGTTTTTATCGTGAATGGGTGGGTGTTGGACATTGTCAAATGCCTTTTCTGCATTGATTGATAAGATCATGTGATTCTTATCTTCTGTGTTGTTAATGTGATGGACTACATTGATTGTTTTTCTAATGTGGAACCACCCCTGCATACCTGGTATAAATCCCTCTTGATCATGGTGAATTATTTTTTTTGATATGTTGCTAAATTCTATTGCCTAGAATTTTGTTGAGGATTTTTGCATCAATGTTCCTAAGGGATATTGGTCTTTAATTTTCTTTTTTTGTGGTATCTTTACGTGATTTTGGTATCAGAGTTACTCTGGCCTCATAGAATGAGTTTGGGAGTATTCTAATCTTTTCTGTGCTCTGAAATACCTTTAGTAGTAGTGACGTTAACTCTTCTCTGATAGATTGGTAGAATTCTCCAGTGAAGCCATTCTGGCCAAGGCTTTTTTTTTTTGTTGGGAGTTTTTAAATTATCTTTTTAATCTCTTCTTTTTTTATGAATTTATTTAGTTGTTCTACCTCTGTTTGTGTTAGTTTAGGTAGGTAGTGAGTTTCTAGAAATTTGTCCATTTCTTCTAGGTTTTCAAATTTGTTGGAGTTAATTTTTCATAGTATTCTGTTATGATTCTTTTAATTTCAGTTGGTTCTGTTGTGATATCATCCATCTCATTTCTTATACGGGTTATTTGCTTCCTCTCCTGTTTTTCTTTTGTCAGTTTGGCCAATGATTTAACAATTTTGTTGATCTTTACAGAGAACCAACTTTTGATGTTGTTAACTCTTTCAGTTGTTTTTCTAGTCTCTATTTCATTTTGTTCTGCTCTAATTCTTACTATTTCCTTTCTTCTGGCCCCCAAGGGCTTCTTTTGCTGCTGTGTTTCTACTCGTTCCAGTTGTAGGGTTGATGTTTGGATTTTGGCCCTTTCTTCTTTTTGGATGTGTGCATTTATTGATATAAACTGTCCTCTGAGCACTGCTTTTGCTGTGTCCCAAAGTTCTGGTGGGATGTGTTTCCATTCTCATCTGATTTTATGAATTTCTTTATTCTGTCCTTAATTTCTTCTATAACCCAATAGTTTTTGACCAAAGTGTTGTTCTGTTTCCATGTGTTTGATTTTTTTCCCTTGCTTTTTATGTTACTGATTTTTACTTTTATGGTTTTATGTTCAGAAAGTATGCTTTGTAATATTTTGATGCTTTGGATTTTGTTAACGCTTGCTTTATGGCCTAATACGTGGTCTATTCTGAAGAATGTTCCATGTGCATTGGAAAAGAAAGCATACTTGGCTGCTTTTGGGTGGAGTGTTCAATATATGTCTATGAGATCAAGTTGGTTGATTGTAGCATTTAGCTCTTCCGTGTCTTTGTTGAGCTGTTTTCCGGATGTTCTGTCCTTCACCAAAAATGGTGTGTTGAAGTCTCCTACTGCTATTATGGAGCTATCTCTCTTTTCAATGCTGTTAGAGTTTATTTTATGTATTTTGGAACTCTCTCATTGGGTGCATAAATATTTATTACAGTTATATCCTCCTGGTGTATTGACCCTTTAATCATTATATAGTGTTTTTCCTTATCCTTTGTGGTGGATTTTACTTTAAAGTCTATTTTGTCAGGGATTAATATTGCCACTCCTGCTCTTTTTTGAGTGTTGTTTGCTTGATATATGTTTTCTATCCTTTGAATTTTAAATAGTTTGTGTCTTTAAGTTTAAGGTGTGTCTCTTGTAGGCAGCATATAGATGCGTCATGTGTTTTTTTATCCTATCTGCCACTCTCTGTGGTGCATTTAGTCCATTTATATTCAGTGTAATTATTGATAGTATGAGTTTAGTGCTATTATTTTGATTTTTTTTGTGTGTGTTGTTAACAATTTCTTTGTTCCACTTAATTTTCTGTGCTGAGTCATTTTTCTTCATGTATTTTCTTTTCATCTTTTTCATTGTTGTTGATTTTGTATTTGCTGAGTCTTTATATTTTTCTTGTTTTTTTTATTGTGTAGGATTGTTAGTTTCCTTTGTGGTTACCTTAATATTTACCCCTATTTTTCTAAGTTTATACGAGTCTTTTATTTCTTTATATCACCTTGACTTCCTCTCCATATGAAAAATCTTTGTCTACATTTTTTAGTCTCTCTATTTTGTTTTAATGTTGTCATCTTTTACATATTAACATCTCTGTTTCTCTATTTTCAGTGTTTTAGCTTTGATTTATTTTTGTGACTTCCCTGTCTGGGTTGATATCTGGTTGTTCTGTCCTGTGTTCTAGTCTTGGGGGTTATTATCTGATATTACTGATTTCCTAACCGGAGGACTCCCTTTAGTATTTCTCGTAATTTTGGTTTGGTTTTTGCAAATTCCCTAAACTTCAGTTTATCTGGAAACACCTTAATTTTGCCATCATATTTGAGAGACAGTTTTGCTGGATATATAATTCTTGGATGGAACTTTTTTTCCTTCAAGGCTTTATATATGTCATCCCATTGCCTTCTTGCCTACATGGTTTCTGCTGAATAGTCCAAGCTTATTCTTATTTACTCTCCTCTGTAGATGACTTTTCATTTATCCTTAGCTGTTCTTAAAATTCTCTCTTTATCTTTAGTTTGGCAAGTTTGATTATACTATGTCTTGGTGACTTTCTTTTGGGATCTACCTTATGTGGGGTTTGATGAGCATCTTGGATAGATATCTTGTCATCTTTCATGATATCAGGGAAGTTTTCTGCCACAAATCTTCAAGAATTTTCTCTGTATTTTCTGTTATCCCCCCGTTCTGGTACTCTAATTACTCATAGGTTATTCCTCTTGATAGTATCCCACATAATTCTTTGGTTTTCTTCTTTGTTTGTTTTTAATCCTCTTATCTCATTTTTCCTCAGATAAGTTGGTGTCAAATGCTTTATCTTCAGTCTCACTAATTCAGACTTCCATTGCCTCAGTTTGGTTCCTATGACTTTCTATTGAGTTGTCTAATTCTGAAATTTTTTTGTTAATCTTCTGGATTTCTGATTGCTGTCTCTCTATGGATTCTTGCAGCCTGTTAAATTTGTCATTATGGTCTTCTTTAATCTTTTTAATTTCCTCTATTGCATGTTCTGCGGTTTGCCTAATTTCCTTCCTGATGTCTTGAAGAATTCTGTATATTCATCTTTTTATCCTGCCTCCGGTAATTCCAAGAAATTTTCTTCCCCCAGTAAATTTCTAGATTCTTTATTTTGGGAGCTTGCTGAAGCCATCGTGGTCTGCCTCTTAATGTGATTTGATACTGACTGTTGTCGCTGAGCCATCAATAAGTTATTATGTTTATTTATTTTATGTTTGCTTACAGTGTCCTAGCTTCTTGTTTTGTTTTGTTTTGATATACCCAAATAGGCTGCTCATGTGAGCTAGTTGGGTCACCTGTGGCCTTGAAGCTCCAATGTCCTGCCACCAGGTGGCCAGACCTGCCACTAAGTATGTGAGCCCCAGAGTCCGCCCACTCCTCCTGTATGGATTCAACTCAGGTGTCCAGTATGTGGTGCAGCCTCTCACCTACAGTCATAGACAGGCATGGGTGATCTGGCTGCAGGGGGACACATGTTGAGCAAGGCAGGGGTCTGACGGCCACCCCCAAGTGTTCAGGAGGAAGGCATGTCAGTGTTCTCTAGAGCACGTAGGTGGTTGGGTTTTGCAGCCTGAATATGAACATCTAATGCTGTTGGCTGAAAGGACTGGGGGGCACCTCTTATTCATGGGCTCCTATCACAGGTGGCTAGGTGGCATGGGTGGAGCCACCAGTCCTCAGGTCCCTGATGTGAATAGGTGAAGACCCTGCTTAAAGGGGAGAGCAGCGTCAAATGTCATGAACCTGCCACTTCACAGCTGAAGCAGTTGAAGTTAGACTTTAGGTATATACCCTGTTATACTGCAGTAATGAGGGCCTACCCTGTTGAGATGGGCCCACACAAGTCTCTGCAGGAGGATACACACTCAAAGTCCATGGGTCCCTTATGCCTGTGCCTACCCTGAGTTCCTGGCTTAGGAGAGCTGACAGATTATTTTTTCCCTGTTTGTTAATTTATTCCCTCTCCAAGGCCAGCCCAGGGTACTCAGCAATCCCTGAAGCCATCCTGAACCCAGTGTAGAGCAGGTAGCAGGGAGGTAAATTTGAGAGACTTTTTTCCCTAAGGGGGGTGCTTTTGATCCTTTCGGTAAACCGGAAGCAAATACTTATCTTTCGTCAATTGAGGGCTGCTTCTCACTGGTTCTAGATGGCTGAGTAGACTCTGTGCCACTGGGTCTCTCCCAATGTGGAAAACGCCTCCCGAGTACTGCTGTGTGCCTGCCTCACCACTCACCCCAGAGCTGATCCCAGCTGAAGGTCTCTGGCTCCGGCTGGGTCAGGTCTGGCAACTCCTTGCTGCTTCCAAACCGTCTTTACCTCTCCCTGCCACTCAGTCCGATTCCTCAACTTTGCCTTTCTTGTTCAGGGCTCCTAGATTGTCATATACAATTCATGCAATTGTTTTTTCGGGTCTTTGTTGTAAGAGGGGCCGCTTAAAACGTCTGACTACTCCATCATCTTGGCTCCCTAGTAAAAGAATTTTGTCTGAAGATTTGATGTGAAAATCAGATATTATTTTTTCTATTTGTATTTTGCAGGAAAATACTTAGTATCACACAAATATTCTGTAATATTTGTTTCAAATTACTTTCGTTTGGTTAATACTTTGAGCCCAAAATGTCATTTCCATAGTGGCAAAGTTTTTTGTTTGTTTTATTCACTGCTATAATCTGAGGGATCTAGAAAATAATACCTGAAATATAGTACATGCTCAGAAAATGTTTGTTAAAAGAATATATCAAGTATTACTTCAGATTAATAGGCTTAGAATGTTTGGCATATCAACCATCTAATTAATTTCATATGAATCCCATACCCCATATCCCATATTAGCTCTATAATCCACCCAGCATATGGAAGTTACTTTATATTAATTCAAGGGAGAGAAAGAATAAATAGACATTTGATGGGATTGCTTTTCTAAGGACAAAACACAGGATGAGAACATTTGATGAGATGAAGTAGGTTGATTCTTTTATTTTGGATTACAGTTGTGGTTGTTTTGTGTCTTTATCTTTTTCCTACACAAAAGTAAAATAGTGAAGTAGATAAAAAAATGGAGTAAATATTCAAATACTCTTCTGGAATAGCTCTAAGAGCAGAGTTTAGAAATCCAGGCTTAAAAGCAAATCTTAAGAATCCCCTTGGCCAATAACTATTCTACTTGTCTTCTTGCTCCTTTGTGTTTTATCCAGCTCTTAAACCATCCCTACTACCCTCACACCCCCCAAAATGGATATTGATCTCGCTTATTCCTGAACTCAAGAATTATCTTTTTATTTTTATCTGTAAAATTGCTTTTAACATTGAAACCTGTCTAAATCCAGACATTTCTCTACTTTGACAAGTCTAAAAATGTTTAGGAAAATTTAAACAAACTCTAATTTAGCTAAGATAACTTAGAATGTCAGTAATTGGGTTGCGAGAAAAAAGTTGTGCAACTTAATTGATGTATAACCACTACAGTCTAGTTAATTCCGACTCATAGTGACCCCATAGGGTTTCCAAGGCAATAAATCTTTACAGAAGCAGATTGCACATCTTTCTCCCGCAGAGCCGCTGGTAGTTTCGAACCACCGACCTTTCAGTTAGCAGTTGATTGCTTTAAACACTGCGCCACCAGGGCTCCTCAAGCATTGTATAGATACCTTTAAAAGTGACATCCACTGACACTGATCAAGAGATTTAAAGCGTTGCCTAGACATTGAGTGAGGGGTCTCATTTCCTTCTAAGAAAAAATCTGGAAATTCAGCAAAATTTTCTTTTATCTTCTCCAACTTGTAATCTGACCAGCTGTCACAGATCGTTGTCTCTTTAGCCTGACAAGTAGTAAGACACCCTGAGGAACACTGTTTTGTGAGCTATCTGGCAAAACAATGAGTAGAATAATGAAATTTTGTAGAAGGCAATGTATGTATAAACCCTTTTCAAACTCTAGTGCTCTATACATGGTTGCTGTTTTCATTATCCATAATTGAAGTTGTCATTATTTATTGTTTTCAGTGCTGGGTAAGAAAATTTTTATTTAACATGATTCCTTTTCCATTGACTCAGAAAGTGCGTAGTGGACATTAACTGCGACAACTTTCTGGAAAGCTTCCTCTTGTTTGCAATGTCTTTGTAAGTGATTTCTTAAGGTTACATAGCTAGATTCAGAATGTGGCATTTCAGTTGGTGAATGAATTATTTGTGAAGAAAGGCCACTGTGCAACGTGTTATTGAAAACACTGACTATGTTACAGTTTGCTTTTTCTGAAAATAGCGATTCCTGAATATTTTAATATTAATTGAATCTAGAGTTTGTAATGGAAAGAGTTCAGAAACTGGAAGAAAAAATTGGATCTAATGAGGAAGTGCTAGAAGGCATGCTCATTAGTGCCTATTGGAACTTTAATCCGCAAGAGTACAAGTGCGTGTTCTTTATGTCAATACTAATTCACATTGTCATGTCTTGACTTACAAAAGGACAGTATAACAGGACCCTCTCACCGGTCATCCTCTAATTTCACTAGATATCGCTCTCTCCCCCTCTCCCCCCATTGTGTGTGTATGTGTGTGTGTGTGTGTGTGTTCCCAGAAATAATGACATAGCATTTCAGTATATATGTGGACATTTTTAGATGCAAAATAATAATAGTAATCTTGTCTTGTATTAGGAGTTGAGATTTTCCACCCAGCCCCTCAGAAATTGCTTATCAATTTTTTTTTACTGTAAATCTCTGCTCCTTAAGTAGCTGTTAATGAGAAGCGATCCCCAGTAGCAAATAATACAAGCAGAGGAGAGAAATCCATTTCTCTGTGAACTTCTCCAATTGAAATCTGCTTAAATAACTTAAATATGAGAAACATATATTTTCAGGCAAAATTTAAGCTATCACTACATGCTCAGTAATGCTGTCAGGGAACTAGTCTCCTAGCCTCCTGTTCTATTTTTAGCAATGACTGCTGCATGTATGGAAACCCTGATAATGTAGTGGTTAAGTGCTATGGCTGCTAACCAAAAGTTTGGCAGTTCGAACACACCAGACACTCATGGAAGCTCTGTGGGGCAGTTCTACCCTGTCCTACAAGGTCGCTATGAGTCAGAATCGACTTTACGGCAACAGGTTTTTTTTTTTTTTTTTTGCTTCATAAATAGGCTTGGCATTGGTAGATTCAGTCTAGAGAAGGAGGCAGGAGAAAAGACAGAGAAGTAGAGCTCTGTTTCATTGGCCAGAACTTGGATACCTGGCCATCAGGGAAGTAGGGAAATTGAGTTTTAGCTTTTGAAAAGTCTAATAGTACAGGCAGATAAGGGGGGTGAAGGATGAGAAACTCTACTACAAAATGTCTTTTGCTATTTGCAAAAGGAAACTTAGTGGCTCAGTGGTTAAGTACTTGGCTGCTAACTGAAAGGTTGGTGGTTTGAACCCACCAGCCACTCTGAAGGAGAAAGATGTGGCATTCTGCTTATGTAAAGGTTACAGCCTTGGAAATCCTATGGTGCATTTCTTCTCAGTCCTATAGGGTCTATTTTAGAGGCACTAACTTCTCTGAGCCCTGGTGACACAGTAGTTAATCACTCAGCTGCTAAACAAAATATTGGTGGTTCAAACTCATCCAGTGGCTCTGAGGGAGAAAGACCTGGTGACCTGCTTCCATAAAGATTACAGCCAATTAAACCCTATGGGTCACTTCTACTCTACAGCAAATTCTCTGTAGAGGTCATTGGTGGTTCAGTGGAGGAATTCTTACCTTCCGTGCAGGAGATCCAGGTTCAATTTCCTGCCAATGCACCTCATGTGCAGTCACCAACCACCTTGATGACTTGACTGCAGCTAACAAGAACAACTCCTTTGGAAAGCAGGCCCTTGTCACTTAGTAGAAATGTCTCAATAAAAGTTGAAAAAAGGTTTTTTCAAAATAGTATATACACCATAATTTCATTTCTGAAAATATTCGAGTGGAAAATAAAAAGAAAGAAAGAAATGATCCTGTAATGCTGGAAAGGTTTTGATCACAGTGGAACATAGTTAAAGGATGTGCAAAAGAGACCACCTATCCCCAAAGACTTGTGGTGCAGGAGTCTCATTCTGTGTCCTCTCCCAGGCAAAGCTCCAACTGTAGTCTAGGAACATGGAAGTACATTCAAGGCAAGGAGAGTTTTCTATTCATAAGAACCAGTGAACAAGGCTCATTAATGTACTTACAAGATCTAAAAAGAAGCCAACGATGTGTCTCTTATTTCCCCACTGAGAAATCCATCAGCTTTCTTTGTTCAAGAGCTTAATTGCCAAAACCCTTTTCTGTCTATTCCTTAATGTTAGTTCCTCAGTATTGATCAAATGGAAACATTTCTGTAAATATTTATCCTGTCGATTGTTATTGTCAGAGGCTTTAAACATTTCTTTGTGTCTGTGTTACTTTTTAGTATAGTATAGTTTCATAGTAAGCTATGTTGGAGAAGACCAATAAAACTTAAAAACAAAGTTTTTTAAAGCTAGAATAAGCTTCAAGATCCTATTTTCAACCTTTCCTATCTTCAGGCGGGCAAGTTAACATGATTCTTATTTTAGTAAAGATATCCTAAATGTAGAAAGACTTTAATAAGTGGATTACAGAAGAGAAATTCAAAATAAAGATAGGAGGAAATGAAAAAACTCAGTTCAGACAGTAAAATCAGCAAAGAGCTGGCTGCTGGGTGTCCAGACAACAGGTAAGGGTTATAGAGACAGAAATTTTGCAGATAGTCTTTTAAAAAGGAAGTGACAGGTGGTCTGACAACAAAAACCTGCCTGGCATAGTGTGTTGAATGAATCATGAATGACTGGATGAAGATTGATTGAATAACAGAATGAATGAATGGAGAGGACCTCAGCCAGCAAAAGAGCTCAAGAACAGGTTCCCATTCTAAGTACCAAAGGCAATCTATTGCTCAGAGTTTGTGTAGACTGGGGCATAGACAAGCGGGAATAAGTCAAGGACTTAGTTATTCCAACTACTCATGCGTTTTCAGCCAAGGAAATTTGAAAACTATTCAGAACAGTCTAATGCCACTGTGTATGATGTTGTCATGAGTTGAGGGCTGACAACAGCAACAACAACAATATTTAGAAGAGTAACAGAGAGACATGCCCCCATTCTAATGCATAGTACTAGTTTCAATTAATGGATTTCTGCTTGTACCTGTCTTCTTACTCTGGAAACAGGAAGAGAAGACACTGGTAAAATTTCCAATACAATTTGGAGACTAAGGAGAGTTTGCAAGATCCATTTTGTCTGAAAAGAGGATCCGAGGATATTGGCATGGCATGTTGTTGTTGTTGTTAGGTGCCATCAAGTCATTTCTGACTCACAGCGACCATATGTACAAAAGAACAAAACACTGCCTGGTCGTGCAGTGTGAAATCCTCACAGTCTTTGGTATTTTGCAGCCACTGTGTCAATCCATCTCATTGAGATTCTTCCTTTTTGGCTGTCCCTCTACCTTACCACAAGCCTGCTGTCCTTCTCCATGGACTGTTCCCACCTGATAACATGTTCTAAGTACATGAGATGAAGTCTCACCATCCTCGCTTCAAAGGAGCACTGTGGATATAGTTCTTACAAGATAGACTTGTTTATTCCGTGGTGTATATATATATATATATATATATATATATATATGGCAGTCTATGGTATATTCCATATTCGATATTCTTCACCAACACCATAATTCAATGGCATCAGTTCTTCTTTGGTCTTCCTTATTCATTGTCTAGTTTTCACATGGATCAGGCTCACCTTAGTCCTCAAAGTGACATCTTTGCTTTTGAACACTTTAAAGGTCTTTTGCAGCACATTTGCCCAATGCAATGTGTTGTTTGATTTCTTGACTGCTGCTTCCATGGGCATTGATTGTGCATCCAAGAAAAATGAAGTTCTTGATGACTTCAATATTTTCTCCATTTATTGTTATGTTACTTAGTACAGTTTTGAGGATTTTTATTTTCTTTATGTTGAGATGTAATCCGCTGAAGGCTGTGGTCTTTGATCTTCGTCACTAATTGCTTCAAGTCCTCTTCACTTTCACCAAGCAAGGTTGTATCATCTGCATATTGCAGGTTGTTGATGAGTCTTCCACCAATCCTGATACCAAGTTCTTCATATAGTCCAGCTTCTCAGATTGTTTGCTCAGCATACAGATTGAATCATTATGGTGAAAAGATACAACCCTGACACATACTTTGCTGATTTTAAAACAAGCAGTATCCCCTTGTTCTGTTTGAATGAATGCCTCTTGGTCTAAAAACAGGTTCTTCATGAGCACAGTTAAGTGTTCTGGAATTCCCATTATTCGCAATGTTATCCATAATTTGTTATGATCCACACAGTCAAATGCCTTTGCATAGTCAATAAAACACAGCTAAACATCTTTCTGGTATTTTCTACTTCCAGCCAAGATCCATCTGACATCAGCAATGATATCCCTCATTCCATGTCCTCTACTAAATCAGATTTGAATTTCTGGCAGTTCCCTGTCAATGTACTGCTGCAACTCTTTTTAAATTATCTTCAGCAAAATTTAATTGCATGTGATATTAATGATATAGTTTGATAATTTCCAAATCCTGTTGGATCAACTTTCTTTGGACTGGTTCACAAATATGGATCTCTTCCAGTCAGTTGGCCAGGTAGCTGTCTTCCAAATTTTCTTGGCATAGATTAGTGAACACCTCCAGCACCGCATCCGTTTGTTGAGACATCTCGATTCATATTCCGTCAATTCCTGGTGCCTTGTTTTTCGCCAATGCCTTTAGTGCAGCTTGAACTTCTTCCTGCAGTACCATTGGTTCTTGATCATATGCAACTCCTGATATGGTTGAATGTCAATCAGTTCTTTTTGGTACAGTGCCTCTATGTATTCCTTCCATCTTCTCTTTATGCTTCCTAGGTCATTCAATATTTTGCCCATAGAATCCTTCAAAATTGCAACACGAGGCTTGAATTTTTTCTTTAGTTCTTTCATCCAGAAATGCAGAACATTCTCCCCTTTTGTTTTTTAACTTCAGGTCTTTGTATATTTCATTATAATACTTTGTTTTCTTGAGCTACCCTTTGGACTCTTCTGTTCAGCTTTTTTACTTCATCATTTCTTCCATTTGCTTTAGCTACTCTATGCTCAACAGCAAGTTTCAGAGTCGCTCCTGACGTCCATTTTGTTTTTTTTTCTCTTTCTTTCCTGTCTTTTTAATGACCTTTTGCTTTCTTCGTGTATGATGTCATTGATGTTATCCCACAACTTGTCTCACCTTCCTCTATTAGTGTTTAGTGTGATGAATCTACTATTGCTATGGTCTCCAAATTCAGGTGGGATACGCAAAGCCATGTTTTGGTTCTCATGGGCTTGTTTTAATTTTCTTTAGCTTCAACTTAAACTTGCACATAAGCAATTGATGCTCTGTTCCGCATTTGAGCCCTGGCCTTGTTCTGACTGTACAGTACATACTGAGTTTTCCATCATCTCATTCCACATATGCAGTCAATTTGATTCCTGCATTTTCCATCTTATGAGGTCCACCTGTACAGTCATCATTTACGTTGTTGAAAAAAGGTATTTGCAGTGATTAAGTCGTTGGTCTTGCACAATTCCATCATTTATTTTCTTTGACAAAGGCATCGTTTCTTTGACAAAGGCCATATTTTCCAACTAGCAATCCCTCTTCTTTGTTTCTTTCTCATTCCAGTCACCGGTAATTATGAATACATCTTGATTGTGTGTTTGGTCAATTTCAGACTGCAGAAATTTTTAGCGTTACTGGTTTGTGTGTAAACTTGAATAGTCGTATTAACTGGTCTTCCTTGTAGGTATAAAGATATTATCCAATTACTGACAGAGTTGTACTTCATTATAGATCTTGAAATGTTCTTTATGACAGTGAATGTGATGCCATACCTCTTAATTTGTCATTCCTAGCATTGTAGACTATATGATTGTCTGATTCAAAATGGCCAGTAATAGTCCATTTCAGCTCATGAATGCCTAGGATATAGATCTGTATGTGTTCCATTTCATTTTTGGTGACTTCTAATTTTCCTGTGTTTATACTTTATACATTCCAGGGAATACAAGGGGGAAAGGCTCTTGAAAACCTAATACTGATTCTACTGGTGAGGCCTAAGGCAAGGATGACCAGACCATAAGGCTGTGGCTTGGTCACAGCACAAGGAGAAATTCTTAGAATACAGGATTAACTCAAAACTAGACTAACAATATGTTTAATTTGATTCAGAGTCACCTGAATAATTGATTCTTTTTTCAATGTAACTTTTTTTTTTTTTTGGTCAAATTATCCAGTGCATGCATTTTCAAATTTCAGGAAGTTTTACAGGTGCATAACAGGAACCAAATGGAGTATTTGCCTTACTCCTCTTCACTTCTGATTCTTACTGCACAGAGGCAGCCATTTTAAATATTTCTCCTAGTAATCACCATCATGTTTCTAAATAAAATTCCTATAGGACGCAATGTGATTTTTCTGTTTGTTTTTGACATTGTATTTTGATTTCCACTAGAGATGAGGATGTAGTTTTTTACACCTGACCAGTTTTTGCCAAACACATTTCCCTTTTCCCTACCTGCCCAATACAGTTAGTGCATTAAAGTTATTATTCCACACATAATTATTATCTCTTTGTAAATATTTTTTCACAATTAAGTTCTTTAGTATACTACAATTCAATTTCCTTTCTTATGCAACTTTAATATTGCTGAAATTAAAGATTGCCTAAATTTTCTTTCGTTTAATTTTCTGTGTTCCTACTGTGATTTGAGCAGCCCTGATGGCTCAGTGGAGGCCTCATGGCTCAGTGCTTAAGAGCTCAGCTGCTAACCAAAAGGTTGGCAGTTTGAGTCCACCATCTGGTCCTTGGAAACCCTATAGTGTAGCTATGAATTAGAAAGGACTTGACAGCAATGGGTTTATTTTGTTTTTCTTTTTTGATGGCCAAAAGGTTGGCTGTCCAAACCTACTAGCTGCTCCCTGGGAGAAAGATATGGTAATCTTCTGAAAGATTACAGCACTGGAAGCCTTATGGGGAAGTTCTACTCTGTCCTATATGGTTGCTATGCATTGGAATTGACTTGAGGCAATGAGTTTGATTTTGGTTTATCATGATTTCACCATCAAACTCAGAAGTGTACATCTTTTCTCAACATGTTAAAAAAAGTTTGGTTTTTTTTTTCCCTCTTCTTGGTGTCATTTTTATTAGTGCATTCTATTCTCACTGCAAAAAACCCTGGTTGCTTTCTGGAGATATGACCATCATCTCAAGGATTCCTTTCACCTCCCTACAAGGTTAGCTGTCTAGTTTTAGATCCCATGTCTTCTTTTTTGATTAACTTACCTCTTTTGATTGTCTGTACACCCTCTCCTCCCTTATTGACATGATTAGGTTCCAAAGCCCAGGCTGTTATACAAAATCAGTGTTATGCAAAAATGAAGGATGAACATATTATTACATAACTGCCAAATTACATCATTACATAACTGCCAAACCACTGAGAATCATGGTTCAGCCAGCTGACACATAACCTTAACCATCAAAGCCAGCATTGCTCTCACCTCACCCCTCAGCATTTGTTACTGCCAGACATATGTCCTTAATGTGCAAAATAGTCAGATAGTAGATTTTTTTACTATTGTTGTAAATGTGAAATATTGGTTAATAAGATGGTTGATAAGTGAGGAGAAGTTGTATATTCAATATGTTCTTAAGAATTACTGTATGGGGTCTGATTATTTTGAGACCTTGTATTACTTAAAATTTCTTTCTTCTATCCTTGATTGATAGGGTGGCCGGATATAGAATTCTAGCTTGGCAATTAATTTCTCAGAATTATGAAAACATTGCTTCACTGTCTCCTAGTTACCAGGGTTGCATTTTTGAAGTACAATATTCTTATTCTTGATATTCTGTGAGGACTGTTTCTCTGGAAACTTTTGTGATTCTCTATTTCGCCTTTGTGTTTTAAAATTTGACTATGATGCGTCTTGGTGAAGATCTTCCTTCATCTCCTGAGATAATCCTTTAGTTCTGAGATATTTTCTTGAATGATTTTTTTTTATAGTTTTCTCCCTATCCATATTCTCTGTTATCTTTTTAGGATTCTTACCATATGGATATTGGATTTCTTAATTGATCCTCTAAGACTCTAATATTTTCTTTCTAAGTTTCTCTTTTTTTACTCTTCTTTCTAAAGACAGGTGTAATTATAAGTAGCAGTTCTCAACATTTGGCAATATCTGGAAACATTTTTTCTGACTCATAGTGACCCTATAGGACAGAGTAGAACTGCCCTATAGGATTTCCAAGCAGTGCCTAGTAGATTCGAACTGCTGACCTTTTAGTTAGCAGCCAAATGCTTAACCCCTCTGCCACCAGGGTTGTTATGAGTTGGAATAGACTCAACAGCAATTTTTTTTTTTTAAGCGGGAAACGTTTTTGGTTGTCATAACAAGGAGTACTATACATCTAGTGAGTAGAGTCCACAGATTCTGCTAGATATCCAAACAGTGTACGGAACAGTCCCCCACAACAAAGACTTATTCAGCCTCAAGTGCCAATAGTGCTGAGGCTGAGAGAAAATTGTTCTAGATGTAGTTTAAAACTTTGCTGGTAGGTAGAGTTTAAAATTTCTAAGGCTTTGAGGGATTTGAACAGCTGTAATAACCAATATAAATAATTTTATAGAAAAAAAGCAACTTTGAGCATGTTTAACCTATCATAATATGTAGACTAATATCTATGCTGAAGTGAAAATGTTAATGCAAGAAGTTAATAGAAAATGCATATTTTTTCTGTTACCATGAAAAGGTTATCAAATCTATAACAGTGACTCCCAACCCTGTATACATTTTAGAACAGTAGTGATGCCTGTGCCCTTACACAGACTAATTGAATAGAAACTCCAGGAGATGGATTGAAAAAATCATGTTTTCACAAAGGTCCTAAGAGATTCTAATGTGCAGTGAGATTGGAGAACCACTGATCTAGAACGAATATTCAAGTACTCTTTAAGTTCACACAATGATGGTTAATTACGCTTTATTGCTGTATTGTGGACTTCCTTCTGTGCTCTCTTCTGTCATAAGAAAGATTAAATTATTATACAAGGTTCATGATAAAGTCAAATGTCACCATTTTCTTTTGATCAGAAATATCTCTCTTAACTGTCTTTCATTCTAACATATTCTTTCTCCTTTTTTCTAAAACTAAGGCCATGCTCATTTTAAGAGGCTGTCTTTTGTTTTGTTTTAACTTAATATATCTGTGGTGATTTATCTCCTGTCTTTTAGTAATGCTTATGTAATGCCTGCTCAGCAGTGGGTCATCTGTCTCAATTTCATGAACTTCTGTTCGGTTTTCATTAAAGAAACTGTACTCCTTCCTTGCATAGATAGTATCCGATTTTTACCACCACATACATTGATAACTTTAAAAAGAGCTTTTAAGGGTGAGTTAATATATAATTAACTTATTTTCTGATTTCCATATTATAGTAACCCTGAAAATTGTGGGCTCTAAGTATGTATTTCTTAATATTATGTAATCATTAGTATCAGAATAACAGGAAAGTCCAAATGTATAATGGTATAAAATATGCTATATATTGTATGAATGTAACAATAATATCTAGCTGACATTCATTGAAAAATTACTGTGCTCTAGGCATATTACCTGCATTAATGCATTTAATCTACCTATGTGGTAGTGAGCACGTCAAAAATGAGGAAACCAAGTCATGGAGAGAATTAGTAGAACAAGTACATTGCCATGAATATATTGCTACTCATTATAACAGACACAGGATTTAAACCCAAGAAATCTAAATCAAAAGACAATACTCTTAACCCCTCTGTAACTACCTGGTTATAGAGCTTTATAAACACATAAATGCATGGAATAAGACTATAAGAAAGAAGTACAGCCAAAAGCTGGCCCTGTTGTAAGTATTCCGTATTTTATAAATTTCCGTTTACCAAGTATTAAATGATTTTGTAACAGAAAACAATTAATATATTTTATCTTATCGATGCTTTAAAAATTGTGTATCACCTATTTCTCTTAAAATATGTATGTAATACAGTTACCTCTGTGAATATTTCTTCCTGTATATGCTTATCTTCATAGATTCTCATCTAGTACTTTCAGATATAAATTTATAGATGTGAATATCTATTTTTAACATAACCAGATGACTTTAATATTAGTTGACCTTTAGATACTAAAAAATACATACCTTTTTTTTCCACACTGGCCGATATAGAAAGTTTAGAACTGTATTTCCTATAGTCTTTATGCTAAACTCCAAAGTTTTCAGATTATCTCCTCATTTGTTGTGGTAGAAAAAGAACAAATTTGGGGGTCAGATACATCTAAAGTTTAATCTACAGTCTACATTTACTAGCTGTATAATCATCAGCAAATTGTTTAATGTCTTTAACACCTAACTCAGAGTGTTGTTCAGATGACTAAATTAGATCTGAAACAGTAGAGGGGCTTAAGTGGAGGGTTGGCAAAGGCAAGGGAGGCCTTCAGTGATATAGACTGACCCAGTGGCTGAAACAATGGACTCAAACATAACAATGATCATGAAGATGGCACAGGACCAAGCAACATTTTGTACTGTTTATCTAAGTTCACTATGAGTCTAAGTTGAATTGATTGTAACTGTTTTAGGTTGGATTCTCTACAGAAGTAAAACCAATGAAGCATGTATGTGTGTGTGTGTATATATATAGAGAGAGAAATTTACCTTAAGGAAATGGCTCATGCAGTTGTAGAGGCTGGCAACTCCTAAGTCCGTGGGTCAGGCATCAGGCTGCTGGCTTGTGGCTACAAAAGGTGATGAATCTAAATTAGCAGGTAAGATGGCAAACTGCTGGCCCAAGTCCCAAGAACTGGAGGTCAGATGCTGACGAGCTGAATGCAGGATCCAGAGCAGAGCAAAAGCCAGTAAGATTTGCCAGGAAGTTCACATATATTGGATGCAGCCACATCCCGAAAGACATTCCCTTTAAACTTATTGGCTACTCACAGAAAATCCCATCATGGAGGTGATCACATTATATCACATATCATCATGGAAGTAATTACATCATTATATGACTACCAAACTACATCATAACACTAAGAATTATGGCCCAGCCAAGTTGATGCACAACTTTTAACAATTATGACAACTAACAACACAACACTCAGCAAAATTAATCCACCCCTGTCTCCAGCCCCTCTACTTTCGCCACCACATCACCAGCCAAGCCACATAACAGAGTAAAAATGCTACAAGATTCTACCAGGCTGTTTTTAGCTCTGTTCTGCCAAATGTCTTCCCCAAGGGGTTACAAAAATATCTACTTTTCAGAAGATTTCACAAGATGGAATAGAAGACCTTATGCAGAATTATTTTGGGATGGACAGTAGCCAGAGCCATGGGTTTCTAGATATGCAGGTGTTGTAGACACTGTCTTGACAGTTTCCCCAACCCCATTTATTCCTAGGAACAAATAGGGAAATAAACTAAACTCTGAGAAACCACATAATTCACTCATCTTTTCCACTTGCTTCTTAAATTGGGAAGCAGTTAGCTTTACTCCTTAGGGGCATGTTTCTAATTCATATAAGGATCCTCAGTTATGTTCTTTGAAACCTATATAGATTGTCCCCCAGAAGCTCGTGGCTTTATTTTTCTCCTCATTCTCTCAATAGTATCAAATGTACCATAATAACTCTGATATCAGTCTAGTATTTTAGAGGTTTTTCAAACTAGAATCAGTTTGAGACAAAAGCTCTTGGGCTCTGAGCCCTTAGGTATATATCCTGCTCTGACTATAAACCATTATTAGACCCAAACTAATCCACCTGACTAACTTGAAGACTTCATATGCCAAAATTGGCCCATGGTTCCCTCGCTTGGACTTCCAACTGACATGTAAATACATATACATAAAGTCATATAGTCAACAATTTCCAGAATAGGAAGAAACTTTAGAAAACCTCTCATCTATGTCTCTTAGTTTATAGGAAAAAAAAAGTTTAAGAAACTATTTCAGAAGAATCTCTTCCAACACTTTCCTTATTGTCATTGTTAGCTGTTGTCTAGTCGGTTCTGAATCATAGGGACCCTATGTACAACAGAATGAAACACTGCCCAGTCCTGTGCCATCCTCACGATCAGTGTTATGCTTGAGGCCATTGTTGCAGGCACTGTGTCAATTCATTTCATTGAGTCTTCCTCTCTGTTGCTGACCATCTACTTTACCAAGCATGATGTTCTTCTCCAGGAACTGATTCCTGCTGCTAACATGTCTCAAATATGTGAGACAACATCTCACCATCCTTGCTTCTAAGGAGTATTCTGGCTGTACTTCTTCCAAGACAGATTTGTTTGTTCTTCTGGCATTCCATGGTATATTCAGTTTTATTGGCCAACACCATAATTCAAAGGCATCAATTCTTCTTTGGTCTTTCTTTTTCATTGTCCGGCTTTCACTTGCATATAAGCTAATTGAAAATACCATGGCTTGGATCAGGCACACTTTAGTCCTTGAAGTGACATCTTTGCTTTTCAACACTTTAAAGAGGTCTTTTGCAGCAGATTTGCCCAGTGCAATGCATCATTTGATTTCTTGACTGCTGCTTCCATGGGTGTTGATTGCGGATCCAAGTGAAATGAAATCCTTCACAACTTCAATCTTTTCTATATTTATCATGATGTTGCTTATTGGTCCAGTTGTGAGGATTTTTGTTTGCTTTAAGTTGACGTGTAATCTATACTGAAGGCTGTAGTTTTTGATCTTCATCACTAAGTGCTTCAAGTTCTCTTCACTTTCAGCAAGCAAGGTTGTGTCATCCTTATATTGCAGGTTGTTAATGAGTTTTACACCAATCCTGATGCTGGGTTCTTCTTCATATAGTTCAGCTTCTCAGATTATTTGCTCAGCATACAGCTTGAATAAGTATGATGAAAAGATACTAACCTGACGCACACCTTTCTTCACTTTAAACCACGTAGTATTCTCTTGTTCTGTTGGAATGAATGCCTTTTGCTCTACACATAGGTTACTCAAGAGCACAATTAAGTGTTCTGAAATTCCCATTCTTCTCAATGTTATCCATAATTTGCTATGATCCACACAGTCAAATGCCTTTGCATAGTCAATACAACACAGGTAAACATCTTTCTGGTATTCTCTGCTTTCAGCCAAGATCCATCAGACATCAGCAATGATATCCCTTGTTCCACGTCCTCTTCTGAATCCAGCTTGAATTTCTGGCAGTTCCCTGTAGATGTACTGCTGCAACCCCTTTTGAATGATCTTCAGCAAAATTTTACTTGTGTCGATTGTTAATGATATTGATAATTTCCGCATTCTGTTGGATCACCTTTCTTTGGAATGGGTAAAAATATGGTTCTCTTCTAGTCGGTTGGCTAGCTACTTGTCTTCCAATTTTCTTGGCAAAGACTAGTGAGCACTTCCAGTGCTGCATCCATTTGTTGAAAACATCTCAGTTGGTACTCCGTCAATTCCTGAAGCCTTGTTTCTCACCAATGCCTTCAATGCACCTTGAATTTCTTCCTTCAGTATCATCGGTTCTTGATCATATGCTACCTCCTGAAATGTTTGAATATTGACCAGTTCTTTTTGGTGCAACATTTTCCTTAGATTATTTAATTAGACTGATTACTATGGCCTGTGTGCTTTTTTAAAGTATTCAAAATATTTAACCATAAATATTTTTTGCCATTTCTCAATATAATAATGATACATTATGATTTTTATATCTCATTGGTAGTATATTATGAAATTATATTTCTTTTCAAGTCAGTAATCCTTTTCTTATTGTACTTATTTGTAAAAAACTACATAGAAGTTAACATAGCAGAATGCAGGAGGCATTACTCTTCTTTTTTAAGTGCTTTAAATAAAGAGCTATGAGGTTGCAGATACTTTGCAACTGAATTATATAATTATGCTTTGATTTATATGGTTAACCTATAATTGTAAAACCTTTTTGGACTATTGCACATAGCATGTAAGAATATGGAATAAGACTAAAAAATGTTTACTTTCCAATTATGTATATAATTCAGGATCTAGGCAGAGCCACGTTATTAAAAAACATAACATGTTAAATTCTGAGGGTCAAATTAACAGAGAATCACAGAATCCAAATGTTGTCACATGGTGTCTTTAAAGTTTCAGACAATAACAACCTTCTCTATGTGGAAGATGAAGTTAAAAAAAAAAAAAAAGAGCCGTGTATGACAATTATCCAGGATAACCAGAATACAGCTTCAGGAATTTCTTGGTGTTAAATGCAGATTGAGTCTTACAGAATCCTAGTTTGATGGCCTTCTCACTAGTCTAGATTTTATCTATTACTCATGTTAGAGCTTTTCTATTATTACTGACATTTAATTTACTGTTTTATGAGGTTTTAGAATAATTTTGTGGACAACTCTGTCAGTTCCCAAATCTTAAAACTGACCATTTGACCAATGGGCCAAATATAGCCCTCTTTTAACCAAAACTGTAATTTTCAATAATGTGTTTATTTTCCCCAATACGCATCTTATCAAAATGTTTGTACTGTTTTTGTAATTGTTTTCTTTCCCAGATTTTCTTCCTGTCTTTACTTGAAACATTTCTTTACAACTAATGATTACTGCAACAATACCAATGTATCTGCAGATTAAGCTAAAGATGGGAGTTATAGGGTTATAGGCTTAAAGAAATTATTAAGATTATGGTATAACAGAAGATATATTATTTGTTCTTCAAAAAAAATTAAATTTGAAATTTTCTGTTTCTCTGAGATCATTTAAACTCAAGTAGCACACTGATGAATGTTAGAGAAGAATATATTTTTGCCTAATTGTGTTGTTTTGTTTCTATAAAGAATGTAGCTTCAGTTTACACATTATAAAATTTGACTTGACTGTGGAAGTTGTTAACTGCATTCTTGGCATTTACATAAAAAAGAATAAATGAATGAAGTACCCATTTTTCTTTATTACCCTTGTACTTACTTAATGAAAAAATACTTATAGTAAAATTAAGAAACAGAATAGTGTCTAAGAGTTCAGGGCATAACATCAGCAGTTACTTATGTATTCAGAAATAAGATGTTCCCTGGTGATACCAAAATCAAACAGTAGGAAGGAGTAAAGGAAGATGTATTTTGGATATGATGAAGAGTACTTTAGTTCAAAAAATTTTGAGAGAAATTGTGAAGCTGATGCAAGACACAGTATGTCACAAAGACTCTTCTTGTTTCCTTTAGCACTTGGTGCATGGGAACCAAAGTACTAATAAATCTGTTGCCATCGAGTTGATTCCAACTCAGAGTGACCCAATAGGACGGAGTTGAACTGCCCCATAGGCTTTCCAAGTAGCAGCTGGTGGATTCAAGCTGCTGACCTTTTGGTTAGCAGCCTGAAACCTTAACCACTGTGCCACCAGGGCCCCAAAGTACTAATAATTAACTAAAAAGACACCCTCTTTTGAAGGCTAGCAATGAAGATTTAGTAATACATTCTAGTAAATGTAGGAAAAGAGAGAGGAATACTGAGCTTTAGAAGGCCACGTTCCACACTTTTATTGAGATAAACAGCTTGTTTGAGACTCTTTTCTTTTTGTGAGCCTGCCAGAGTATATCTCTACTGTATCTTGATTATGGAGATTTTATTTATATGGCAACTATTAAAAATCAATGACAGAGCAACTTACTTTTCAATATACTTTTAATTTTGATTGAATTTTGCTCTATATGGAGATGGATGGTGATTGGCTTACTAACTTAACTTTTCTCAGGAATGCTCTTCCCATTTGTAAAACTTAAGTCAATCGTCATTTAGTTTCCCTGTCCTCACACTCTCAGGATTTTACAATAACAATACATCTTGGTATATTCATGTCGTTTTTTTTTTTTTTTTTAAGACTGTTAAAGAATTAAACAAAAAAAAGATTCCTCAGTCGGCTATTCCAGTATTCAAGTCTTCCCCAACTGAACTCCATCTTTCTGCTGCTTTAAGAGCCATCAGTGGACACACATCACCCCACACGTACTTTCTAATGTGGCAGTGTCAGAATAATATAGACAAGCATTGGTTTGAAACTGGAATTTTACAACTTTATTTTTTATGTAGAAATATTCAGGTCTCCATGTACCTTGAATTGACTTCTGTCCCATCACTTTTTGTAACCATAGCAATGCTTTTAAGATTATTCATTTAATGAAAATTTTTAAAAAAGAATACTACACCGTAAGAGTCTTAGCTACATCCTCAGATTTACTCTGCTTTTTCACTCTGCTGTCCTCTTTCTACTAGTGCCAAAGTGGTTGTGGGCTAGAGCAGCAAAAAATACTGAGATGTGGAAGGAGCTAATTAGCTTTAGAACCCTAATAAACCTCCTTATGTGAGAGCCATAATTGCAAATACAAGCCTGCTTCAAACCACTCTCTAATTTGAGAGCAATCATAACAAGCACCATCTGCCAAAGGGGAGAGAGAAGATTGCTTGGAGCAGTTGGCTAGTAGGAAGAGGCATTCTCATTGTATCATTGTGCTCTGGCTCTTTGTTTCAAGAAAGTATGTTTGATTTGACAATGAACCTTCATGTTTTCTTTTAAGTATTGTTTACATGGGAGTTAAACATCAAATAAACAACAGGCATTGATGTAAAGAAATTCAGAGCTGATTTCCTTTACATTCCTTTTCATCTAGTAGAGGATTATACACTATTGTTCGTATTTGCATTCAAATCGTTTGCATATGTTGTAATTAAAATATTTGAACTTTACTGATTACTGGTATGTAGGTGTGTAGAACAAGGTATCTTTTATCAGTATATGCTGTACTGATAAATAATATTTGTATAAAATTCTGTTAGGCACTGTTGATGTATACCAAAAATTTTGGATACTTTTTTTTTTTTTTTTTTTTTTTTTATGATCAAGGTCTTCATTTTCTAGGCTTCAAGACAGGATATGTACATAATAATGTTAACGTTTTTGGTGTGCATTATAATATAGGTAGCTATTCATTTAGATGCATTGTTTTTGTAATCATACAATGACATTTAATTGCAATTCAAGATATAGTAGAATTTCAATGGCAATGTATGGTTCAAAACAGGTGCTGCTATTGCTGAGAGAATGGGAAGTATAATATTAATCAAAGTGTTCAAAGAAGACATTAAGGAGGTGGATACACAAGATTCTTTCTGATACATAGGTAGGAATGAACAAAATAGGAATAAAAATAGAGAAGCCAGATGGGGGTGTTTTGTAAAAGAATATAAATTTGCTGTCTTAGACTCAGTTCTCTAGAGAAGGAAAACCAGTGAAGTGTATGTATATATGTATATATATATACATATATTTAGAGAGAAAGAAATTTATCTCAAGGAAATGGCTTATGTGCTTGTAAAGGATGGCAAGTCCCAAGTCTGTGGGTCAGGAGTCAGTCTGGAGGCCTTCCAGACTCACGTAGCTGCAGGGGGCTGACAAACCCAAGATTGGCAGATCAGATAACAGACCACCAGCTCATGGGCTGCAGAGGCTGACAACCAAGACTGGCAGGTAAGATGGCAGGCTGCTGGCTCACAGGCTGCAGAGGCTGAAGAATCCCAGGATCAGCAAGCAATGAGGCAGGTCACTGACTCAAGTCCCAAGAACTGGATGTCAGCTGATGAAGAGCCAGATGCAGGATCCAGAGCAAAAGCCAGCAAGTTTTGCCAGAGTGTCCATATACTTTAGATTAGGCCACACCCCTGAGGAAACTCACCTTACAACTGATTGGCTGATCATATCAGATCACATCATGGAGATGATTATGTTAGATCACAAAATTGAGGACGACTGCATCATTACATAACAGCCAAATTACATCATAACTGCCAAACCACTGAGATTCCTGGCCCAGACAAGTTGACACACAACCTTAGCCATCTCAGTTGCTTTAGAACATGGCCTGTGTATTACTTTCCTAAGATTTCTGCAAAAAAGTACCACAAACTAGGTGACTTTTAAGAACATTATTGTCTCACAATCTGGAGCCGGTAAGTCTGAATTCAGGATCTAGGCAGAGCCATGTTCTCTCTGAAGGCTTATGGAGAAGATCCTTTCTTGTCTCCTCCAGCTTCTGGTAGTCCCAGGTGCTCCTTGGCTTGTAGCTCAGCCTAACTCTATCTTCATATGTCACATGTCCATCATCCCTCAGCATGCCTCCCTGTGTCTCTTCTATTATAAGGATGTCACTCTGATTGGATTAGGACCCACCTTACTTCTGTATGACATCATATTAACTGATATCTTTTCAAATATTTCCAAACAAGTTTATGTTCACAGGTACCAGGGGTTAGGACTTTAACATATCATTTTTAGGAACACAATTCAATCTTTAACAACTAGTTTCAGGGGGTAGTTGTTAATAAAGGTGGAAATAAATGTCCAATAGAAGAGGTGAGACTAAAATTCAGCTGCCAACATGGATATGGGATTTATCAGTCACTATAAGTCTGTGTTACTTGTGATTTGAGAATGAAAGTGGTATCTTGGTGTCTTAGTTATCTAGTGCTGCTATAACAGAAATCCCCAAGTGGATGACTTTAATAAAGAATTTTATTCTTTCACTATCTAGTAGGCTAGAAGTCTGAATTAAGGGTGCCAATTCCACAGGAAGGATTTATCCCTCTGTCAGCTCTAGCGGAAGGTGCTTGTCATCAATCTTCTCCTGGTCTAGGAGCTTCTCAGCACAGGGACCCTGAGTTCAAAGGAGACGTTCCATTCCTGGCTTTTCTTTCTTGGTGATCATGAGGTCCGTCTCTTCTCTGCTCACATCTCTCTTTTATATCTCAGAAGAGATTGACTCAAGATACAACCTAATCCTGTAGATTGTGTCCTGTCTCATTAACAAAACTGCTTCTAATCCTTCCTCATTAACATCATAGAGGTTAGCATTTACAACATGTAAGATAATTACATCAGATTACAAAATGGAGAACAACCATACAATATTGAGAAGCATGGTCTAGCCAAGTTGACACACAATTTTGGGACATGCAATTCAATCCATAACACTTGGTTTAAAGTGAAGGCCATGGCTGTAGTGGGGATGTAGGGTGTGGTCTTCTGAGTACTTCATCACTGTTTCAATGATAGCAGTTGTGGATGGTCTAATACTTAGGACTCTAGATAATACTTCCATTAAAGAAAGCATTTCATGTTTTAAAAAATGATTTGGAGTGCATATTATTAAGTGCTGGAGAATTCAGCCAAAAACTAAATAAAGTTAAAGCTAGAAAAATCATTAAGAAAGCAGAAGGAGAAATCAGAAAGATAGAAGGAAATGTAGGTAGTTTGAACTACAGATAACTAAGGAAAACAGCATTTAGAAAAGGAGAGTAATGACTATTAAAGATGCTGAGATTGCAACGAGACTGAATCCAAAAAAGGATGACTGTGTTTTGTGATTACTTGCCGTTGATGATTACCTTTGCTGAAGAGAGTAAGAACAGAAGTTATATTGCCTTATTTCTCCAGCTAGAACTTCCAGGACAAAGTTAAATAGTAGAGATGATAGAGGCATCCTTGTCTTGTTTCTGTTCTCAAGGGGAATGTTTTCAGCCTCTCTCCATTAAGAATGATGTTGACTGTTGGTTTTGCATAGATGCCCTTTATTATGTTGAGGAATTTTTCTGCTATATGTATTTTCTCGAGAGTTTTTATCAGGAATGGGTGTTGGACTTTGTCCAATGCCTTTTCTGCCTCAATTGAGATGATCATGTGATTCTTTTCTTTCCTTTTATTTATGTGGTGGATTATGTTGATTGATTTTCTAATGATGAACCATCCTTGCATACCTAGTATGAATCCTACTTCGTCGTGGTGTATTATTTTTTTGATATGATGCTGAATTCTATTGGCTAGAATTTTGTTGAGAATTTTTGCATCTATGTTCAGGAGATATATTGGTCTGTAATTTTCTTTTTTTGTGGCATCTTTGCCTGGTTTTGGTATCAGGGTTATGCTGGCTTCATAGAATGAATTCCAAAATGTCGCTTCCTTTTCTATGTTCTGAAATAGTTTGAGTAGTACTGGTACAAGCTCTTCTCTGAATATTTGGTAGAATTCTCCAGTGAAGCCATCTGGGCCAGGGCTTTTTTTTTTGGTGGGAGTTTTTTTTATTACCTTTTCAGTCTCTTCTGTTGTAATGGGTCTGTTCAGATTTTCAACATCACTTTGTTGCAGTTTGGATAGGTAAGGTGTTTCTAGAAGAAACTTACCATTTCCTCTAGATTTTCAATTTGTTGGAGTATAGTTTTTCATAATACTCTCTTATGATCCTTTTTATTTCAGTCGGGTCTGTTGTAATTTAGCCCATTTCATTTCTTATTTGGGTTATTTGTGTCCTGTCCTGTTTTTCTTTTGTCAGTCTGCCAGTGGTTTGTTGATTTTGTTGATTCTTTCAAAGAATCTACTTTTGGTTTTGTTGATTCTTTCTATTGTTTTTCTATTCTCTATTTCATTTATTTCTGCTCTGATGTTTATTATTTCCTTTCTTCCAGTGGCTGTGGGCTTTTTTTGTTGTTCTCTTTCTTTTTGTCTGAGTTGTGTAGTTAAAGTTTTGATTTTGTCCCTTTCTTCTTTTTTGATGAGTGCATCTATTGCTATAAATTGTCCTTTGAGAACTGCTTTTGCTGTGCCCTGAAGGTTTTGGTATGATGTGTTTTCATTCTCATTTGATTCCAGGAATTTTTTGATTCTATCTCTGATTTCTTCTATTACCCAATGGTTTGTAAGCAGAGTGTTATTCAGTTTCCATGTAATTGATTTTTTTCCTTGCTCTTTCTGTTGTTAATTTCTACCTTGATGGCATTGTGGTCGGAGAAGATACTTTGAATTATCTTAACATTTTGGATCTTATTGATGATTGCTCTGTGGCCTAAGATGTGGTCTATTCTGGAGAA
>NW_004444199.1:1931838-1944536 GCF_000243295.1 Trichechus manatus latirostris
ACATGGTCCTTTAATTTCTGTTTTTCTGGAAATGTCCTAATTTCACCATCATATTTGAACGAGAGTTTTGCAGGATATGTTATTCTTGGCTGGCAATTTTTTTTCTTTCAAGGTTTTATATATGTCATCCCATTGCCTTCTTGCCTGGATAGTTTCTGCCAAATAATGAACTTAGTATTGTTTCTCCTCTGTATGTGATGTTTTGTTTTTCTCAAGCTGCTCTCAGGATTCTTTGCTTGTGTTTGGTTTTGGTGAGTGTGATTATGATATGCCTTGGTGATTTTCTATTGGGATCTATCCTATATGGGGTTCTTTGAGATTCTTGGATGGCCAGCTTTCCATCTTTCATGATATTGGGGAAGTTTTCTGTCAACAGTTCTTTAACGATTTTCTCTGTGTTTTCTGTTTTCTCCCCCTGTTCTGGAACTCCAACCACTCGTGGATTTTTGCCTTAGATTGTATCCCACGTAATTCTCAGGATTGCTTCATTTTTCTTCTTTCTTTTTTCTGAGTTTTCTTTAAACGATGTTGTATCCAAGTGTTTGTCTTCAATTTTGTTGATCTTGTCCCACCATTTCAAACCTGCTCCTCAACCCTTCTATGACATTGTCCATTTCTGAAATCTTGTTGTTTATCTTTTGGATTTCTAATTGTTGTTTTTGTATAATTTCTACTTGTGAATTTATTTTGGCATTTTGTTCCTGCATTACTGTTCTGAATTCTTCCATTTTTTGTTCTGTATTTTCCATGAATTTGTCTGCGTTTTCCATGAATTTGTCTATTTTTTCCTCATTTTTGTCTGCTTTTTGCTTCATTTCTTGGATAATTCTGATTATTAGAGATTTGAATTCCCTATTAGGTAGTTCTGGTGCCTTTTCTTCTACTGGAAAGTTACCTGGTCTTTTATTTTGGACACCCACTGGAACCATTCTGTCCTGTTTTTGTTTTGATATTGTCTGCTGTCTTCGGGGCATTGAGTAGTTATTTTTCTCATTTATTGATTGTAGATTTATTTGTTTCATCTTTTTTTGTTGTTGTTGCTTTATTTGGCTATGTCTGAGCAGGCAGGCTGTGTGTTCTTTATTGTTTGCTTTTTGTGGGCATGATACTTTTCATCTCCTTCTCCAATTGGCAGGGTCAGTCACTCAGATATGGTACAGCAGGGCAGGTCTAGCTGAAGAGGAGTTGCTGGGATGGGTTGTTTGTGGCACTTACCATGGCCATCAAGACAGGCTGGTAATCAGTGCAGGGCAGGTTCCGGTAGGCCATGTCTGTGCTGCTTGGTGGTGTGATGTTAAGTGCGTGGTGCAGGTAGGCAGGATGGGGGTGGTGGGAGATTGTTATGTATGAAGCTAAGATGAGTATAGAAGAGAGGAGAGAAGAACAGGAGCCAAAATGATACAAACAAAAAAGAGTGCTGGGGAGCTTGCTGTTGGAGTGAGGAGATGAGAGACTATGAAATGAGAAAAACAAAAAGGAGAAGAAAAAGAAAAAAAAAAGAAAAGAAAAAATGAATAAATAAAAATTAGAAAGTAAAAAGAAAAACAAAGCTCCCCAGGGATCCCACTGGTGCAGCTATGAGGTATGGGGAAGTTGCTCCCCGGGATTGAAGTACAGCTTGGCTAGAAGGCATAGACGTGTCACTCAGTGCCAGGCATTCAGAAGATAGGAAGAGAAGTAAGGTATAGAGAGATTAGAAACTGAGTAATGAAGAAAGACAAAGAGGGAAAAAGAGGGAAAAGAAAACAAAACGAATTAAAACAAAAAAAGAACAAGAAACCCCCCCAAAGAAAACAGAAAAAAAAAAAGGAAAGAGAAATGCTCTCAGGGATCCCTCTGCACATCTGTGCAAACTGAGGGAGTAGGTCCCAAGCTATGCAGTATTGCCCCGCTCCCAATTCAAGAATAGAGAAAGAAAACAAATAAACAATTCAAAACAAACAAACAAAAAGCCCGAGGATCCCAACAGAGTGGCAGCACGGGCTGGTAAGCAGTTTCATAGTCAAGCAGAGTTTCACAGCCTTTCAGGAAGAAGCAAAGATGGCGCACGGAGACAGGTATTTGACAGAAAGGAGGGGGAGGTGGTGAGAGGTAAGGAAGAAATAAAAAGAAGCGGCTAAAAGCAACACCAGAATCCAACTAATGGCACTCAGGGAGTCGGTCATTGAGGGCAGGTGGAATCCAAGCAACGGGTGCTTCCTGGCCAAGAGACTGTGGCCACGGGAAGCAGAGGAGGCCGAGTGGGGGGGAAGAAGGGTGGGGGGTGGGAAAGCATATATTGCTGGTTACTGGTTGTTGTGTCTCCTGCTGGAAGCTCCATGAAGTTGCTTTCTTGTACCGCCTATTTGCTGGTCTCTAATAGGAGTCCAAGATGGCAGATCCTTGCTGCTTTAGCTGATAGGGGACCTCTGCATGAATCTCTCCTCGCTCTCCATTCTCTGTCAGTTTCTCACTCCATTTGGTGCTTGGCTGAGTTCTTTATCTCTTCATTTGATGCTTAGGGTTTCAGGATTGCTGTTTTCTCTGGCTTACCTTTTCACATCTTTGCTGTGGAAGGACGGCATGCTTCTTCTGCCTAGAGCTCCATGTTACCCAGAAATCCTGCATACAGTTTTTGATGTTCATGCATGGTACTGTGTGTATCGGTAGTTCATTCCCTCACACTACTGAGTAGTATTCTATTATGTGGATAAACCATAAAAGTTAATCTGCTTTCCTTTGATAGACACTTGTATTGTTTCCATTTTGATGCAATTATATTTTTCTGTTGGAAGTTGCAGGATACCAAAACTGAACCAGTTCATGTCATTGAAATATCTAAGGGAAGATTTGGCATCAGATGTAGCTTCATGCAGTTGCTCACACAGTATCACTAAGATCTAATTTCACTTTGTCCATCTTAGCTCTTCTTCATCTCTCACTGTCTCACTTCATTTTGGCAAAATGACTGCAGCTACTTTAACTCCACATCCATAAAAATATAACTCCATTAGATAATATAGAAATTTTAGTGTGTGTGTATACATACATGTATGTACATATATATGTAATACAAATATAGCTCCATAAAAGTTAATTTTTTGGAAGCTTTTATGAAAACCAAATCTCTCTCTTAATGTGGTTAAAACAGTTTAGATTGCATGGGCACAATGTGGTAGAGGATATGATTGCCAAGAAGGTATTGCTTTTTGAAGGAAATTTTGATGAGGACAATTCAAGTTTAATATCTTAGTTTCCTAGAGTAACAAAATATCACAAAGTGGTGACTTTGAAAAAAAAGAAATTAATTTTCTCACAGTTTTGGATGCTCGAAGTCTGAATTCAGGGCTTGACAGGGCTATGTCCTCTCTCTAGGGGAAGAGCCTTCCTTGTCTCTTTCAGTTCCTAATAGCCCCAGAAGTTTCTTGGCATTCCTTGGCTTGCAGATAGATCCTTACATACTGTAGTTCTCCTGTGTGTGATTGTTTCTGTGTCTGTTGTTCCCCTTTATAAGATACTGTGAAGAAGCAATTAGGACTCACCCTACTCAAGAAGGACTTTGTTAACTGGTAACATCTGCAAAGGAGCCCTGGTGGCACAGTGGTTAAGCTCTTGGTTGTTAATCAAAAGGTAGGCAATTAAAAGCCACCAGCAACTCCGCCAGAGAAAGATGTGGCAGTCTGCTTCCGTAAAGATTTACAGCTGTGGAAACACTTTGGGGCAGTTCTACAACTGCAAAGAAAAATCTTGTTTTTACAGACATGGTCACATTCACAAGTACAGGGTTTAGGACTTCAACATATCATCTTGGGGCACACAATTCAATCCAAAATACATGCTATAAATAGTTAAGCTAGTGGTTAAGATTCTTGGCTTTGGACTGAGGGATATTTTAAATATCGCCACTATAATAGGTCAGATATGTGCTCTTGGTCAAATTATTTAGCTCCTTAACTCTATTTTTTTTATACATAAAATATGAATAACTGATAATACTCATAAGAGTGGCAGGTTTTGAAGATTAAATGGGATAATGTATGCAAAATGCTTAGCATAATGCCTGGCACAAAAGACCTTAATAAATATGAATTATGATGAATATTATTATTATTAAACATGCTCAGTGGAGATCTTCCATAAACATAGAATTTGAGATCCTGGAGCATTTTTATTTTGTATTTGAGGGAATTGAGATATTTGGAGTTAACTGACTCGTCTAAGCTGTTACACCAATCAGTTGCTAAATCAGAGCTAGGACTATCCCCTTCCCCACAATTTTTTTTTCCATTGCAACAAGACATAAACATTCTTTTAAATCTTGACGTATTTGTAGTTTCACCTGCTCTATTTAAAAAAGAATCTTATCCATAAATAGGCAGAAGGTGTTGCCTCTAATTGATATCATTGCCAAGATTAAATTAATGAACAGATAGAGATGTTAGTAATCAGGAAACGATCCAGTCTTAGGAAAACAGTTGGAATGCTTTATCATTTTTATCTTTTTCATTGTTTCATCTGCTTCCGCTTACACACGCTTACTTTCCAGTTTATACCTCCATTTATTCCCGGTTATCTGTATGTAATCTTGCTAATGGGATTAGCTCCTACTTTATGCTCTCTCTTCAGTTTATCCAGGAGCTTACTGTGTAGCCAGGAAGTTGTTCCCGACATGCTAAGGTTTTAGTAACCACCAACTACATTTGTGCCACTGAAGGAGTTTCCACCCCTTCCCAGAAGTTAAGCATATGGGCTGTTCCTTTCTCATTGCCACCATCTTCACCATTCACACTTCCTCTGGCAGATGAAACATGGTGCATGATCCTGTGTCAATGCATTCCTATAGCTTGTTGTCAAAGGTAATGCGAAGGAGAATTTAAGATAAGAGTACAGCAAAGATGAGAAATACAAACAGAAAAAATTGTCATGTTTTAAAAACATTAAACTCAGTTTCTGTTGTTACTTGGGGCTTCCACTTCTGATACGTGGCTTTTATTCTACTGGGGATTTCTTTAACCTGAAGAAACAGAAAATAGTATAGAAGATTTGTTTTGATTCTTAGCAAAAATTGCCCTCCTTGTGGCAATGGCCAGTTTCTTTTTCTTCTCCAAGGGCTATGATGGAGGTTTCCTGAGGGACCCATAAATAGCCCCTCCCACCAAGCTGAGAGAAAGAACATCATCTGAAAGAACTTCAGCAGACAACAGAGAGTTCTTAAAACATAAAATGTGGGAAAGAAAATGTGGGCTGTGAGGGAAGTAGCATGAGAACGAAAGAACTAAAGATAAAGTGCTAACACAAGAGTCTAGGTAAAATCAGGTAAGAGAAAAAAGTAATGGCAGAAAGGGGGAGAGGGGAAAAAAAGCTGAAAGCAAAGGACAAAATAGAATCTAGAGAAACAAGACTTATTTATGAAATGATAATAAGAAACGGTGATGCTTCCAGTTGAAATCTGTGACTCTGCAATGCACCCTAGAACATTAACCAAAAAAAGGAATAATCCATCAAGACCAAGGGTGCAAGATAAATGGATTGATATATAGAGCTGGAGCCCCAGTGGCACAGTGGTTAAAGTGCTGGGCTACTAACTGTAAGCTCAGTGTTTCGAACTCATCAGCTACTCTGTGGGAGAAAGATGTGGCAGTCTCTCTTCTATAAAGATTATAACGTTGGAAACCCTATGGGGGCAGTTCCACTTGTCCTACCGGGTCGCTATGGATTGGAATTGACTTGACAGCAAAGGATAAAAAGCTAGCATCTCAGACTAGCAAGCTATTGGAATTCTCTAGTTAGAAGGTAATGGAAATTCAGTTAGTATTTTTGAAGTTTACCTATAAGTATCTGTAATTCATTTATATTTTTAATTTAAGTTATTGATAAATCTGGTTAAAATGTTGCTTGTATTGTACTGATTGAATTGTTTTCAATAGTCCCTTGATTATGAAGTATCAATTTGAGAAACCTAATCAGGGATATTTGAAATGTAAATAGTTGAATCTCTGCACACTGTACTGACACTTTTGTCATTATATTAGTGTATTTTATTGATGTCAAGAATAAATTGTTATCTTAATTTCTCCTCAGGCTAAGAAAAATAACTAGATTGATTAAATTCTGAGAAGAAAAGCTACCCATTTTTAAGTTAATAATAATGTAATTTGGACATACTTTGGGAGAAAATAAAATATTTGTAACACTGTGGGCAACATCACTGAACAATATTATTTTCAACTTTCTGCTATGTAAAAAAAGTGAAAAGTAATAAATGTTTGTGAGGATGTAGAGAAATCAGAACCTTCATACATTGCTGATGGGGATGAAAAATATTACAGCCACTGTGGAAAATGGTTTAGTGGTACCTCAAAAAGCTAAAAATACAGGTACCATATGATCCAACAATCTCACTCTTAGGTATATACCCAAGAGACTTCAAAGCAGCAGTGCTAAACTAACAGACTCGAGTACAACAATGTTCATTACAGCACTATTAACAATAGCTGAAATACAGAAACAACCCAAATGTCCATCCACAGATAAATGGATAAACAAAATGTGGTATACACACACAATGGATGACTCCCATGCCTCACTTACTGATATGGTAAAGTTCCAAAGACCGGGTCATCATGCAAAAATCGGAGCTATGCAAAACTGGAGAATGACCACATCAGATCACAAAATGGAGGATGATTACATCATTATATAGCTTTCAAATTACGTAATTACATAACTGCCAAATTACATCCTTACATAACTGCCAAACCACTGAGAACCATGGCCTAGCCAAGTTGACACATAAACTTAACCATCACAACCAGTGTTACTCTCACCTTGTTCCTCAGCATTCATTACTGCCAGACGTACGTCATTAATGCCCAGAATAGTTGGGTAGTAGATTTCTTACTGTTGCCCTAAATGTGAAATGTCAGATAACGAGATAATCAATAAGAGGAGGTGTATGGCTCTGACATAAAGAGAAACAAAATACTGACACTTACAACATGGATGAACTTTGAAAATGTTATTCTGAGTGAAATAAGTCTATCACAAAAGGACAAATACTGTATTATTTCACTAATATGATACACTTAGAAAAGGCAAATATATAGAAATCAGAGTTGAACAGCGGTTAACAGGGCTCAGAGCGAGGGGAAAAGACAGAAATTGTCCTTTATCTAGCACTGAGTTTCTCTTTATAGTGGTGGAAAATATGGCAATGGATATTGGTGATGGTTGTACAGCATGATTGCAACCTGAATTGTACATGTGAAAATTGTTGAGTTTGCAAATGTGTTATCTTTTTTACAACAATAATAAAAAAGAGTTACATAACTTTTTAAATATTTGGCACATATGAAGAACTAGTTATATATTTTGGTATTAAAAATCAATTACAAATATTAAGAATTATAATAAATGTATGCAACTACTCTGGCTATTTGGTATAGTTGATAAAATGAGATCTTAATAAGTTAATTAGTCTGGCATTTCCATCTATGAGTTTTTCCAGGATAAATAGCAACATTTTTGTTTTTTCCATTTTGATATCTCCTAATTGATTTTTAAGCAATTTCTTTAAAATTATTTTTTGGTTGTTGTTTTTATGCCTAAATGGATATTGATAAGTTCTCCAAACTGGCTTTTCCTTTATATCAGTTTAGATTTTCATTTAAAAAATAAAACCATTTAAATTAGGATTTGCCAAAACCTTATCAACAGGGCAGGCACATTTCTACTTATCAAATGTTGATTTAATTTTATTCCTTCTTGCTATCTTCTAAGTTCCTTGTTACATGGGTTAAGCAGCTCTTCCAGGTTTTTTATACAAGCCATGGAAACTTTCTCACCCAAACCAGAAACTTTGATGAATCATGGTGTGCACTTCATATACAGATTTTCACAACAGCCTTTTATTTTGAGGGCAGGGGCAGGGAGAACCAATAAAACTTTTTGGAGTATTTCCTTCAGAGTCAGCATAATGAAAATCAGACCACTGATACAGGATACATGTTATAGGGAAATACAAAAAAACTGGTTGAGATATTAGAAATTATTTTTAGCAAATTATAAAATGGCTTTCTACAAATTTAAAATAGAGCAATGATAAATAAATATAAATTTTCCATTTCAAAGCATATGGGAATTTTTTTCTGCTATTTTCTCTTTTCCAGGTTAAAAAAATAAAGGAATATAACTTCTGTTTCCTGCTAGACACTAAAATCATACCTGATAAAATATGTCTTGATTTCATACATAATTTTCTACCAAATTTTTATTATTGCTTTTTTAAGAAAAGAGTTGCATAATAGCCATTGCTTCATGTTTGATGAGACAATTTATTAAGGACCATCTTTGAATCTCCATACTCTTGGGTCCAAAATCTGCACAATTAGAACTTTTTAAAGATTTGCCTCTTGTTTCATAAATATTACTTTTGGGAGTTCTACTATATTTAGAGGATGCCTGGTTGCTCAGTGGTTAATTTCTTGGCTGCTAATTGGAAGGTTAGCGGTTAGAACCCACTGCCTGCTCTTGGGAAGAAGGATGTAGCAATCTGCTTCATAAAGATTACAACCTTGGAAACCCTATAGGGCAGTTCTACTCTGTCCTATAAGGTAGTTATGAGACAAAATCTACTGGATGGTACACAAGAAGTTCATTACCTATATTTAGGTAATGCTTAATATGTAAATACTCTGCACAGTTAAACACATGCTGAATTTATATTATAAAACACAAAATACTACATTTTTTCAACGGTTGCTATAGAAAGTATCCACGTTCCTGGCCTCGGGAAAATGTCTCCACATTTGCAAAACTCTCCATCTGGAACATCCTTTCTTTGAGGCTTTCTGGCCACATGGGCCTCCTTCAAGGAGTTTTGAAACAGAGGAATTTATTCCTTGCCTGGAGTCTAAATACCTACCATTTAATAAACAAATTCAATGAATTACCCCAACCTTCTCTAATTCTAGTTTGCTCATCTTACTGTGACCATTCACATTCATCTTCTTCCCCTTCCTTTGTCTTTTTTCACTTCCCATAACATCTTGTGATTTCTAACACCATCTCACTTCTTCCTTCTCAGTTCTGACACTGTGACCTTCCATAGGATGTTTTATGTTCTGATACACGTATTTTAGACCACTGTCATCAACGTCTAGGAACAAAGTTCTGTAAATGCCTATGCTCAAGTGCTCAAATGCTTATGACAATACTTTTATGTACAGTGTAGCTTCATTAAGTACTTTTATTAGGATATTTCAACTGGTTTTCACATTTCCATGCAAGAATGGTATCATACGATCTCCATTTTGTACAGAAGAAGATAGATGCTTAGAGAGTTTATGTCACTTGACCAAGTTCACTGATCTAATAGCCAGTGAACTGGGAGTTTATTCTAACTCTAAGCTGAAACTTTTATACTATACCAGGACAATATTCTGACAAAAAATTAAAATTATTCTTGAGATGTTCTTTATATCAAAATTCAAGAATATTATCAGAGATTTTATATTCTGGGAGTCTAAACATGTATATTCTCAGAATGTGCTACCATGTATGAAATCTTTATGATCTAAGGCAGAGATTGAAAGGGATATTTTGCTTCACTTAAGTAAAAAAAAAAAAAATTTAGTGACTTCTTGTTTAGTGTTGTGGGAGACTGAAAAGGAGTCAAATATTGAACCCATATAGAGTTAAAAAGTGGAGATAACTGTGACAGCATCCATGAATGTGGTTTACATCACCAGATTGAAAAGCAACACAGAAAAAAATCCCTACAAATAATTATATAATCAATAATTACACGATTAATGGTTAAATAAGTAGAAAAGACTGTAAGTGCCTTAGTAACAATTGTAGTTATAATTTATTAAGTACTTACTATATACCAAGAACTGTGTTTATACACACACACAAATACATACATACATGTACAACTAAACCTCTTTTTATAAAGCAATGTGAGTTGGATATTTTACCCTATATTAATGGTTAAGACATGAAAATAGAAAAATTAACACATTTTTGTTATTAAATGACAGAATTATTTTTGAAACCAGTTTTGCCTGTTACTAAAGCCCACCATATTTTAATGGCTCAGTAAGAGAGATCACCACAGGTCAACAGGTTCAGGAGAATTTTCCTAAAATGGGTAAAATGTGTACTGAGCTTGTAAGCATTAATAATATTTGGGTATATGAAGAGATGAGGGAGACGTCATTAAAGTTTTGAACAATGAATAGGTGGCCAACATGGCAGAGTAGTTACATGCTTCCTATACCTCTCTTACAACAAAGACTTGGAAATACAAGTGATTTGTTACTATATGAATACCTAGGAGCCCTGAACAAGGCAAAGTTGAGGAATCAGACAGAGTGTCCGGGCGGGGGACAGGGAGATGGTTTCGAAGAAGTGAAGAGCACCAGAGCCACGGCAGCAAAACTGCAGTGCTGCAGCCACACCGGTCCACAGCGAATCAGGCAAACAGCTGTGCTGTGCACATGCTTGGGAAGCAGTTTCCACATCAAGAGAGACCCAGTAGCAGCGATTCTGCTTGGACACTCCAAACCAGTGAAAAGCAGCTCCCAAGTGACTAAGATAAGTACATACATCAGGATTTAAAAAAAAAAAAAAAAAAAAAAAAAACCCATTTGGGAAAATCCTCTCTCCCTTTTACCTCCTCCTTCCGCGCTCTGCACCGGGAGTCTGCTGGGCTGGAAGTACATACCAAAAGGCACCCTGACCCATTCTCCTGGCCTTGGAGAGGGAACAAATAAGCTACTGGCTCCTCTAAGCCAGGAACACAGGGTCAACACAGCTCCTTTGCTAGGCACAGGTATAAGGGGTCTGCAGACTCTGAGAGACTTACACCCCTGTATAGACTTGTGGGGACCCATCTCAACAGCGTTAGCCCTCACTACCACAGTATAACAGGGCAAACATCTGAAGTTTAACTTCAACTGCTTCAGCAGTGAACTGGCAGATATGTGACCCTCGAAATAGCCCTGCCCCTTAAGTAGGCACTTTTATCGATCCGCAACAGGGGCTTGAGGACTGGTGGGATCACCTAAAGCTCCTAGTCACCTGCTACAGGAGTCCAAGAAAAAGTGGTGCCCTCGAGTCTTTACAGCCAACAGAGTGGGGTGCTCATAGTCCAGCTGCAAAACTCACCTACCTACTCACCCTAGAGAATAGGGACACACTTTCCTTTCAGACTCTCAGAAACAGCCATCAGCCCCCTGCCTGGCTCAGCGCATGCTCCCTTACCACAGCCAGAGTCCAGTGCCTGCACCAATCACCCATGCCTCTCTAGGACTGAGGGTGAGAGCCTGCATCACACATTTGGTGACCAACTGCCTGGACACCTGAGCTGAACCCATATAGGAAAATTCAATGGACTCCTGTGTGAACATACTTAGTTATAGAACTAACTACCTGGTGACAAGATGTTAGAGATCCACAGGTGTCAAAAATCAAACAAGTGCACAGAAGCAGCCTATTTGGGCATATCAAAACAAAACAAAATAAGAAGCTAGGTCTCCCTAAACAAATATAAAATAAAATTATGATAAATTATTGATGGCTTGGAGACAACAGTCAATATCAAATCACATAAAGAGGCAGTCCATGATGGTTTCAGCAAGCTCCCAAAATAAAGAATCAATAAATTCTTGGGAGGAAGAGAACTTCTTGGAATTACCAGAGGCAGAATACAAAAGATTAATATACGAACTCTTCTAGAAATTAGAAAGGAAATTCCACAAACTATAGAAGTAGCCAGGGAACACACAGACAAAGTAGTAGTGGAACTTACAGAAGTTGTTCAAGAACATAATGCCAAATTTAATAGGCTGCAAGAATCCATAAAGAGACAGCAATCAGAAATCCAGAAGATTAACAATAAAATTTCAGAATTAGACAACTCAGTAGAAAGTCATAGGATCAGAATTGAGGCAGTGGAAGTTAGCATTAGTGACATTGAAGATAAAGCTCTTGATGTCAAATTATTTGAGGAAAAATCAGACAAAAGAATTAAAAAGAATGAAGAAACTCTAAGAGTTATGTGGGACTCTATCAAGAAAAATAACCTACGAGTGATTGGAGTACCAGAACAGGGGGAATAACAGAAAATACAGAGAAAATTGCTGAAGATTTGTTGACATAACACTTCCCTGATATCATGAAAGATGAGAAGATATCTATCCAAGATGCTCATCAAACCCCACATAAGGTAGATCCCAAAAGAAAGTCACCAAGACATTATAATCAAACTTACCAAAACCAAAGATAAAGAGACAATTTTAAGAGCAGCTAGGGATAAAAGAAAAGTCATCTACAAAGGAGAGTCAATTCGAATAAACTTGGACTACGCAGCAGAAACCGTGCAGGCTAGAAGGCAGTGGGATGACATACATAAAGCCTTGAAGGAAAATAACTGCCAGCCAAGAATTATATATGCAGCAAAACTGTCTCTCAAATATGATGGCAAAATTAGGGCATTTCCAGATAAACAGAAGTTCAGGGAATTTGAAAAAACCAAACCAAAATTACAAGAAATACTAAAGGGAGTCCTACAGTTAAATAATCAATAACACCAGCTAACAGCACAAGACTAGAACACAGGACAGAGCAACCAGATATTGACTCAGATTCGGATATCAAAAATACCACAAAGATAAAACATTGAAAATAGGGAAACAGATATCAATATGTAAAAA